>NC_061773.1:26330069-26384161 GCF_022458985.1 Mugil cephalus
TCGACCTCTCTTCACTTCTAAAGGCCCAAAGTAATATATTCCCACATTTGTGAAGTGAGGGAAATTGGGAAGGAGCCTTTCCTTCTCTTTGTATCGTCTGCAGAAGCTGCACTGTGATATGATTTTTCTCACAGCTGAAATGGCGCTTGTTATCCAGAACTTCTTTCTCAACCTTGACAGCGCGTGATTTCTTCCACCATGGCCAACTTGTTGGTGCATGTGTCTTAATATGAGTGTGGAGATGTGTTGATCTTTCGACAAGATAAGTGGATGCTTTACCTCTTCTGGAAAAGCTGCCTTACTCAATCGGCCTCCAATTCTCACAAGTCCATCCTCCAGACATGGGTCCATTTTGTAAATAGAACTATCTTGTGGAACACATTTTCCAGCTGACAGGGCAGTAATCTCCTCTTTGAACCTTTTCTGCTGACTGTAACAAATGATGGAAACTTCAGCATCCAAAAGATTCTCAGCTGACAAAGTTCGACTCATTGCTTGTTTGGCCCTCTCCACCTCCAGTGACACATGTGCTTCAGCTGCATCCTTTCTATTGAACTCAAGAGCATGCAATTCCTTTATCTTTCGCTTTAACTGCAGAAGAATCCTCTTCCATTTGAGAAACCAGGCAACTGCCAACTTAAGTTTCCTCCAGTCGGAAAAGTATAATAGGAGCTGTTCTGTTGCATTAGGGGAGTCCTGAGTAATTATTGTGTTTACTGTGGCATCCCTTTTGACCTCTACATCATCGGCCGCAATTATGGCCTTTGTGATGTCTGAAGGCCAACCCTTTTCTGGGTCAAAGAGAAACCTTGGGCCTTCATTTCAGCTACCTTCAACAGATCTCCAACCTTCATCCCTCTAGAGGCGCAGTCAGCAGGGTTGTATTTAGTACTGATGTACCTCCACTGAAAGACATGAATTGCATCTCTGATGGTTGACACCTGATTCGCCACAAATGTGTGGAAACGTCTGTCCTCATTTCTTATGTACTTGAGTACTGAAGTACTATCTGTCCAGAAAGTTGAACGATCCAGTGTCGGCACCAATTCTGCTTTTAACATCTGATCCACTCCAACAGTGAGGACAGCAGCTGTAAACTCCAGACGAGGAATGGTTATCTGTTTCAGTGGGGTGACTCTTGCCTTTCCCAGCAGGAAGGAGACATGGACCTGGCTCTCACTGATTTCAACTCTGAGGTAGGTGACAGTGCCAAATCCATCTTCACTGGCATCAGAAAAGTTGTGCAGCTCTGCTTTAATGGGCTGTCCAAAGTGTTTGGGCTTAACGCATCTCTTCACTTTGAATGAAGCCAACCCTTTCAGATCCTCCAGCCATCCTGTCCACTGATGACCAATGTCTGCAGGTATGTTGTCATCCCACCCACAACGTCTGCGACAGAGTTCTTTCAACATAACCTTTGCTGGCAGTGTCACTGGTGGAAGAAACCCCAAGGGATCATAAACTGAACAGATTGAACAGAATGAACAGAACAGAACTGCTCTGTGCTTGCTCTTTCACCATCATTTTGAATTTGAATGTGTCCGACTCCACACACCACTGCAGTCCGAGGGCTCTCTCAACTGGAAGCTCGTCTCTATCCAAATCCAGTTCTTTCCCGTCTTTAGCTCTATGCTCCTCTTCAATGGTTTGCAGCACTGTCCGGCAGTTACCAATCCATTTTGTCAAAGTAAAGCCTCCCTTTATGCAGAGGTCCATGAGAGCTTTAACCATCACAATGGCCTCTTCCTCTGAGGGCAAACTCTTCAAACAGTCATCAAAATAAAAATTTTGCCTGACCGTTTTCACCTCTGATGGAAAGTGTGCACAGTTGTCTTCTGCTATCCTCCTGAGTGCATAACTGGCACAACTTGGAGATGAGACTGCTCCAAACAAAGGAACTGTCATCCGATATTACACAATTTCTTGGCTCAATTTACCAACAGGCCACCATAGGAAGCGAAGAAAGTCCTTGTCCTCTTCAGCCACTTTAACCTGGTAGAACATGTCTCCCAAGAACGCCACTGGCTCCTGTCTGAATCTGGAAAGGACTCCTAGCAGTCAACAGCTGGTTTCTTGGGCCTTAAAGAAGCTGGCTGTTGAGTGAGGCACCTTTAAACTCAGCTCAACAGTCAAACACAACACGCAAAGTACCCTTTCTGGGATGACACACACCATGATGGGGAATAAAACTAAACTTTTCCATTTTCTCCATCCAGTTGATGTTGAGGCACTTTCTCTGCATAGCCTTTCCTTATAACATCAGTAAAGAAACTGGTGTATTCCTCATAAAACAGTTTATCCTTTCTGAACTTCCCTTTCAATCCTAGCAGCCTTTGCGCGAACCTGGACGCATCACTACGAGATCGGTTCGTCAGTGGAATAAGAAACGAAGCCTGCCAGCGGAGGTTACTCTCCGAAAATGACCTCACGTTTGCCAAAGCGTTTGAGATCGCCCTCAACATGGAGGCGGCCGACAGGGATGCACGTCAGTTGAGAGGGATGGAGAGCGACACAGGTGGAGCTGCAAGCGTCCACGAGGTGAAGCTGCAAAGAGCCAGGAACTGTCACAGGTGCAATGGAAAAAAATCACAATGCAAATGAGTGCCATTTTATAGAGACTAAATGCCATAACTGTGGAAAGGTTGGACACCGATAGTCCTGGTGGCAAAGAAGGATCAGTCACTTCGCCTGTGTGGTGATTATAAGGTGTCAGTTAATCAGGTACTTAAAACAGACACCTACCCCTTACCTCGCTTAGAAGAGCTTTTAGCTACCCTTAGTGGAGGTGAGATTTTCTCTAAGATTGATTTAGCAGCAGCTGGTTTTGAATATGTAGGTTTTGTGTGTTCACTTAAACATAATAAAAGCAGTTTTATTTGTATGATATGATTTCCATCTGTAACACCTGTTTTTATATACTCTATTACTACATTTAGTTAAAATTTCACTACAAATACTAATATTGAGATTTAGAAGAGCACACTAAGCAAGAACAGAATAGAAGTAGCTATATTTCCAGTTTACATATAAAACACTGTGGAATTGTTGGACACTGAGCAGTTAGGTGAGAATGTTTCAACTCAACCTGCACCAGGACTCATGGAGATGTGAGGAAGTCTTGTACAGTTTCAGGGGACAGAAAAGGTTCAGGATAAGGACTTAGCTTTACACATTACTCTAAGAATGACTGAGATCATTTACATTAGGAGATCAGCTTCTTGTTCATAAGGGGAACTTAAAATGTTTAAATGACAGACAGCATCACCTCTTCACCCAGACTGTTAAATGTCTTCTAGTTTGTGGAAGTTTGTCTGTGGACCTTCATGGTCTTAATTCCCCCAATGAGCAAAACCTGAGGAGGTGTGGACGAAGACATGGATGAAGAGGACAGAGAGGACAACACAATGTTGTGCAAGGTCGTGTTTTCTTTAATTAATAAATAAACAGTTTATTTTTGTTTCTCTGACTTATCTCTCTTGTTATTTTTTATTCTGTCAAGACTTTGAAATCTGTCTCATGGTCACTTCCTTCACACAAACTTTGTTCCTATCCCAAGCCCAAACATCTCAACTAATATAAGCCTGAACCCTAAAACCATACAACCTAGTTACAAGCTTTGACCCTCAAAACACTGTGGGCCAGCTACAATGTTCCCACAACATTAGTTTGCTATGAAAGACTGACCCTGACAACTTCATAAACACAAGACCACACACACACACTGGCTGTATGGAGTGAAAGCAAAGATTTTATGCTTTTTACATCGAGTTGATCGAAAGTCATTTCATTAAGTTTGACATGTGGTTCAGTCTGTGAACTCTGAAATAAACAGTTAGATCCATGACACTGAGACTGTTATAGAAACCCAGAAATACCCAAAGGAAAAGGAGGAGAGATGACAATCAAAAAATATAATAAATATATATCTATAAATTGAAACAACAGGTTTAAACTCACCCAGGATGACTTGGATGTGGATATTAACCAATTAAATAAATAAATGTGGTCTCCAGGTGAAAATAATCTCTAACTGTGTCTGAAAACTCAGAATTAACATCAAAACACGAGTCAACGTTGACATAATGATGAAGATGTGTCTCCCTCTGGTGGTCATATAATGAACTGCATGAGAGAAACTTTGATGATTTGCGCCTCTTGTGGCCAGTATCAGTAACTACAACTATCCACATGGTGGCGTTCATTGCCCTCTGGTGGTCACATTGAGGAACTACAGCAACACATGACATCACACTACTGTAAATAACCAGTGTTAAAAATATTTCTATAAAAAATTCAAAGTACATACTTCAGTTTCAAAACTGAAATCGAATAATACAAAGAAATTAAATCGTGAATTCTGGCTCCTTCCAGTAAAATTATGTAATTTAATTTAGATGTTTCTCAAACTTCTAAAACAACAAAAGATTAGAAGCCAAGAAATAGGTGTGCCACTGAACTTTTTCCATCTTCTTTTCTACTCTGTTATTCGTCCCGTGACTCCTCAGACCATTCAGATGCATCAATACTGAAACGTTTTCTTCCATTATCAAAAACATTAAGTTTTCTGGTCTATTTAGTTGGATACATGTCAACAATAGGGACAAGAATTCACTGTGCTTTTTCAGTATCGGGAAGTCTGAAAACAACAGTATCCTGAGTTTTAAGAGTTTTCATGTTGAAGAGTAGATTGATGCACGTGAAGCAAGAGCTATTCTAGAGATGAATATAAATATTATTTAGAGATGAATATCAAGTGACTTAATTTCACATTATTTCATACAACATCTTGATTATTACAAACATGTGCAGTTAAGAAATACTATGCTCTTGTTGACACTAATGTTTAGATATTTATATGAGATATGTGTGAAAGGAAACATGCCAGTAAACAGGAAGGCAGAGAACATGGATCAGAGGTCACTTCAGCACTGGACAGCTCCTCTGAACCCTCTCTACCACCAGACTAACACGAATAGAGGTCACTTCAGCACTGGACAGCTCCACTGAACCCTCTCTACCAGACTAACACAAGAAGAGGTATGTGCTGGTTTTGAATATGTGGGTTTGTGTGTTCACTTAAACATAATAAAAGTAGTTTATTTCTGTGATGATTTCCATCTGTAGCACCTTTTACATACTATATTATTACATTTAGATAAAATTTCACTACAAATACTAATATTGAGATTTAGAAGAGCACACTAAGCAAGAACAGTGTAGAAGTAGCTATATTTCCAGTTTACATATGAAACACTGTGGAATTGTTGGACACTGAGCAGTTAGGTGAGAATGTTTCAACTCAACCTGCACCAGGACTCATGGAGATGTGAAGAAGTCTTGTTCAGTTTCAGGGGACAGAAAAGGTTCAGGATAAGGACTTAGCTTTACACATTACTCTAAGAATGACTGAGATCATTTACATTAGGAGATCAGCTTCTTGTTCATGAGGGGAAGTTAAAATGTTTAAATGACAAACAGCATCACCTCTTCACCCAGACTCTGTTAAATGTCTTCTAGTTTGTGGAAGTTTGTCTGTGGACCTTCATGGTCTTAATTTCCCAATGAGCAACACCTGAGGAGGTGTGGACGAGGACATGGATGAAGAGGACAGAGAGGACAACACACTGTTGTGCAAGGTCGTGTTTTCTTTAATTAATAAATAAACAGTTTATTTTTTGTTTCTCTGACGTATCTCTCTTGTTATTTTTTATTCTGTCAAGACTTTGAAATCTGTCTCATGGTCACTTCCTTCACACAAACTTTGTTCCTATCCCAAGAACAAACATCTCAACTAATATAAGCCTGAACTCTAGAACCATACAACCTAGTTACTTTGACCCTCAAAACACTGTGGGCCAGCTACAATGTTCCCACAACATTAGTTTGCTATGAAAGACTGACCCTGACAACTTCATAAACACAAGACCACACACACACACTGGCTGTATGAAGTGAGAGCAAAGATTTTATGCTTTTTACATCGAGTTGATCGAAAGTCATTTCATTAAGTTTGACATGTGGTTCAGTCTGTGAACTCTGAAATAAACAGTTAGATCCATGACACTGAGACTGTTATAGAAACCCAGAAATACCCAAAGGAAAAGGAGGAGAGATGACAATCAAATAAATATAATAAATAATATATCTATAAATTGAAACAAACAGGTTTAAACTCATCCAGGATGACTTGGATGTGGATATTAACCAATTAAATAAATAAATGTGGTCTCCAGGTGAAAATAATCTCTAACTGTGTCTGAAAACTCAGAATTAACATCAAAACACGAGTCAACGTTGACATAATGATGAAGATGTGTCTCCCTCTGGTGGTCATATAATGAACTGCATGAGAGAAACTTTGATGATTTGCGCCCTCTTGTGGCCAGTATCAGTAACTACAACTATCCACATGGTGGCGTTCATTGCCCTCTGGTGGTCACATTGAGGAACTACAGCAACACATGACATCACACTACTGTAAATAACCAGTGTTAAAAATATTTCTATAAAAAATTCAAAGTACATTACTTCAGTTTCAAAACTGAAATCGAATAATACAAAGAAATTAAATCGTGAATTCTGGCTCCTTCCAGTAAAATTATGTAATTTAATTTTAGATGTTTCTCAAACTTCTAAAACAACAAAGATTAGAAGCCAAGAAATAGGTGTGCCACTGAACTTTTTCCATCTTCTTTTCTACTCTGTTATTCGTCCCGTGACTCCTCAGACCATTCAGATGCATCAATACTGAAACGTTTTCTTCCCATTATCAAAAACATTAAGTTTTCTGGTCTATTTAGTTGGATACATGTCAACAATAGGGACAAGGATTCACTGTGCTTTTTCAGCATCGGGAAGTCTGAAAATAGCAGTATCTTGAGTTTTCATGTTGGAGAGCAGATTGATGCACGTGAAGCAAGAGCTATTCTAGAGATGAATATAAATATTATTTAGAGATGAATATCAAGTGACTTAATTTCACATTATTTCATACAACATCTTGATTATTACAAACATGTGCAGTTAAGAAATACTATGCTCTTGTTGACACTAATGTTTAGATATTTATATGAGATATGTGTGAAAGGAAACATGCCAGTAAACAGGAAGGCAGAGAACATGGATCAGAGGTCACTTCAGCACTGGACAGCTCCTCTGAACCCTCTCTACCACCAGACTAACACAAATAGAGGTCACTTCAGCACTGGACAGCTCCCTTGAACCCTCTCTACCACCAGACTAACACAAATAGAGGTCACTTCAGCACTGGACAGCTCCACTGAACCCTCTCTACCAGACTAACACAAGAAGAGGTATGTGCTGGTTTTGAATATGTGGGTTTGTGTGTTCACTTAAACATAATAAAAGTAGTTTTATTTCTGTGATGATTTCCATCTGTAGCACCTTTTACATACTATATTATTACATTTAGATAAAATTTCACTACAAATACTAATATTGAGATTTAGAAGAGCACACTAAGCAAGAACAGTGTAGAAGTAGCTATATTTCCAGTTTACATATGAAACACTGTGGAATTGTTGGACACTGAGCAGTTAGGTGAGAATGTTTCAACTCAACCTGCACCAGGACTCATGGAGATGTGAAGAAGTCTTGTTCAGTTTCAGGGGACAGAAAAGGTTCAGGATAAGGACTTAGCTTTACACATTACTCTAAGAATGACTGAGATCATTTACATTAGGAGATCAGCTTCTTGTTCATGAGGGGAAGTTAAAATGTTTAAATGACAAACAGCATCATCTCTTCACCCAGACTCTTTTTAAATGTCTTCTAGTTTGTGGAAGTTTGTCTGTGGACCTTCATGGTCTTAATTTCCCCAATGAGCAACACCTGAGGAGGTGTGGACGAGGACATGGATGAAGAGGACAGAGAGGACAACACACTGTTGTGCAAGGTCGTGTTTTCTTTAATTAATAAATAAACAGTTTATTTTTGTTTTTCTGACTTATCTCTCTTGTTATTTTTATTCTGTCAAGACTTTGAAATCTGTCTCATGGTCACTTCCTTCACACAAACTTTGTTCCTATCCCAAGAACAAACATCTCAACTAATATAAGCCTGAACTCTAGAACCATACAACCTAGTTACTTTGACCCTCAAAACACTGTGGGCCAGCTACAATGTTCCCACAACATTAGTTTGCTATGAAAGACTGACCCTGACAACTTCATAAACACAAGACCACACACACACACTGGCTGTATGAAGTGAGAGAAAAGATTTTATGCTTTTTACATCGAGTTGATCGAAAGTCATTTCATTAAGTTTGACATGTGGTTCAGTCTGTGAACTCTGAAATAAACAGTTAGATCCATGACACTGAGACTGTTATAGAAACCCAGAAATACCCAGAGGAAAAGGAGGAGAGATGACAATCAAATAAATATAATTAATAATATATCTATAAATTGGAACAAAAAGATTTAAACTCATCCAGGATGATTTGGATGTGGATATCAACCAATTAAATAAATAAATGTGGTCTCCAGGTGAAAATAATCTCTAACTGTGACTGAAAACTCAGAATTAACATCAAAACACGAGTCAACGTTGACATAATGATGAAGATGTGTCTCCCTCTGGTGGTAATATGATGAACTGCATGAGAGAAACTTTGATGATTTGCGCCCTCTTGTGGCCAGTATCAGTATCTACATCTATCCACATGGTGGCGTTCATTGCCCTCTGGTGGTCACATTGAGGAACTACAGCAACACATGACATCACACTACTGTAAATAACCAGTGTTAAAAATGTTTCTACAAATTTCAAAGTACATACTTCAGTTACAAAACTGAAATGGAATAATACAAAGAGATTATATCGTGAATAATGGCTCCTTCCAGTAAAATTATGTAATTTAATTTTAGATGTTTCTCAAACTTCTAAAACAACAAAAGATTAGAAGCCAAGAAATAGGTGTGCCACTGAACTTTTTCCATCTTCTTTTCTACTCTGTTATTCGTCCTGTGACTCCTCAGACCATTCAGATGCATAAATACTGTAACGTTTTCTTCCCATTATCAAAAATTTAAGTTTACTGCTCTGTTTAGTTGGATACATGTCAACAATAGAGACAAGAATTCACTGTGTTTTTTCAGTATCAGGAAGTCTGAAAACAGCAGTATCCTGAGTTTTCATGTTGAAGAGCAGATTGATGCACGTGAAGCAAGAGCTATTCTAGAGATGAATACAAATATTATTTAGAGATGAATATCACGTGACTTTATTTCACATTATTTCATACAACATCTTGATTATTACAAATATGTGTGCAGTTAAGAAATACTATGCTCTTGTTGACACTAATGTTTAGATATTTATATGAGGTATGTGTGAAAGGAAACATGCCAGTAAACAGGAAGGCAGAGAACATGGATCAGAGGTCACTTCAGCACTGGACAGCTCCCCTGAACCCTCTCTACCAGACTAACACAAATAGAGGTCACTTCAGCACCGGACAGCTCCCTTGAACCCTCTCTACCAGACTAACACAAGAAGAGGTATGTGCTGGTTTTGAATATGTGGGTTTGTGTGTTCACTTAAACATAATAAAAGTAGTTTTATTTCTGTGATGATTTCCATCTGTAGCACCTTTTACATACTATATTATTACATTTAGATAAAATTTCACTACAAATACTAATATTGAGATTTAGAAGAGCACACTAAGCAAGAACAGTGTAGAAGTAGCTATATTTCCAGTTTAGATATGAAACACTGGGGAATTGTTGGACACTGAGCAGTTAGGTGAGAATGTTTCAACTCAACCTGCACCAGGACTCATGGAGATGTGAGGAAGTCTTGTACAGTTTCAGGGGACAGAAAAGGTTCAGGATAAGGACTAAGCTTTACACATTACTCTAAGAATAAACTGAGATCATTTACATTAGGAGATCAGCTTCTTGTTCATGAGGGGAAGTTAAAATGTTTAAATGACAAACAGCATCACCTCTTCACCCAGACTCTGTTAAATGTCTTCTAGTTTGTGGAAGTTTGTCTGTGGACCTTCATGGTCTTAATTTCCCCAATGAGCAACACCTGAATAGGTGTGGACGAGGACATGGATGAAGAGGACAGAGAGGACAACACACTGTTGTGCAAGGTCGCGTTTTCTTTAATTAATAAATAAACAGTTTATTTTTGTTTCTCTGACGTATCTCTCTTGTTATTTTTTATTCTGTCAAGACTTTGAAATCTGTCTTATGGTCACTTCCTTCACACAAACTTTGTTCCTATCCCAAGAACAAACATCTCAACTAATATAAGCCTGAACCCTAGAACCATACAACCTAGTTACAAGCTTTGACCCTCAAAACACTGTGGGCCAGCTACAATGTTCCCACAACATAGTTTGCTATGAAAGATTGACCCTGACAACTTCATAAAAACAAGACACACACACACACTGGCTGTATGAAGTGAAAGCAAAGATTTTATGATTTTTACATCAAGTTGATCGAAAGTCAGTTCACTGAGTTTGACATGTGGCTCAGTCTGTGAACTCTGAAATAAACAGTTAGATCCATGACACTGAGACTGTTATAGAAACCCAAAAATAACCAGAAGAAAAGGAGCAGAGATGACAATCAAATAAATATAAAAAATAATATATCTATAAATTGAAACAAACAGGTTTAAGCTTCATCCCAATATTTGATTCATGAATATTGTCAGAAACCAGACGGTTAAAACTCATCCAGCATGACGTGGATGTTAACCTATTAAATAAATAGATGCGGTCTCCACATGAAAATAATTTCTAACTCTGAATCTGAAAACACAGAATTCAGATGAAAACACGAGTCAACGTTGACATGAGTAATGATGGAGATTTCTCTCCCTCGGGTGGTCACATGATGAACTACAGAGAGAAACTATGATAATTTGCTCCCCCCTGTGGTCACTATTAGTAACTACAAGTGTCCCTAGAAGTGTGGCCTCCGGTGGTCACAGAGAAGAACTGCAGCTACACACCATGATATCACTATTGTGAATAAGCAGTGGACAGAATGGGATGGAAATAACAGAGAGGCACATCACACATGGATACATTGTGACTGTCATTGTGACATTGTGGAAAAGTGACTACAAGAAGATGTAAAAACACTGTAAAAAAAAAGAGAGAGAGAGAGAAAAAGACTAATGGGATCAAGAATGGGATGTCACTTAAGTTCACATGCATGTAAAGGCAGATGAGTGAATACTTTTGGCAATATAGTGTCTAACATGAGAATGTGCAGTGATACTGAAGCCGAGTGTCTGAGACTTTATTCACGTCCGTCTGTTCATGAATGTAAAGCACAGACCTGTTTGTCTTGTGTGCAGAATCAAAGTGGCTCTAACAAAATTTTGTCTCTTCAGTTTTCATTGAAGTAAATTATTATCATTATTATGTTGTTGTTGGCCTATCAAGGGTCTTAAAATTAAAATGTGATTATGTTGCATGCTTATTATATTTAGCTTGTTCCAAATTCAGATTAATTGAAATTGATGAATTTTGTTCAGTATTTCAATAAGTATCGAGTCTGGCCCCCATCTTTGTCCCAGTTTTTAAGTTTGGCTGTGTATTTGAGTTTGACATCCCCAGTCTAGTAAAACTACTCCATCACACAATTAACAGAAAAACAAAGATTCAGACTTTAGGAACCTCATAGCAGCTTCAAACCGGCATCCTGCCCTCGAGGTGACTGTGCCACCGCGTAGCCACACTGTGAGAGACACTCAACACTGGATTCAACTCCATTCAGTGCTCCTCTTGTTTTGGAAAGGAAATCTCCTCTTCAATGGATTTTATTGTCCAACAAACAAAGAGACTTTGTCTGAGGAAAATGTCTTTGCATGTTTTGTTTACCAGAGAGGACAGAGGAACAGTCTCCATGCAAACAAGCTGCAGACGGAGTTAATTCTCTCCATGTTACAGAACATACAGCTTTTATATTTTTCTACACTGTAGGATGTTTCCTCCCATCGTGCTTCTCCAAGTGCAACTGTCCTCAGCTGACACTACAGTCATGGTTGAATCCAGATGGAATTAATTTAACCAGACAGTTTGGGAAAATAACGTCTGCATAACAGAAAACACTACTCCCAGGTTCACTGCATAACAAGTACACCTTCTGCAGTTCCTTTGCACTTCTTGTGCACTAAATAAATCCAAGTTCTACTTATTCTTCTTCTACATGAGGATACATAAAACTCCATTACAATGTCCAACAACAACTGCTCTAGATGTGTTTGAAAATTATTCAGCAGCAAAAGTGGTGCATTACATCAGTATCATCATCCAGCAGCAGCTATTTCCCTAAGAGACTGCACACATCTCTGCAGATGCTCAGTTAATGCATCGATTGTCCAAATCTAAAACAATGCTGATTCCTGAATGCATCAAACACAACTAACATTTATCACATCAAACAGTCAAGAAGACACAAACTTTTACAGCTTTGAATCATCTCTGCCCTGGTGTCTGGACCAGTCTACCCTCTGAACACAGAGACCAGACGCATCCTGACAGGGAATCAAGAGTGAAGCTGGACCCTCTGACAGTGGTGTCAGACAGGAGAATGCTTCACAAGGTGAAATTCATCCTGGACAATGAGTTTAACCCACTTCATGACGTCCTGGTCAGACACAGGAGTTCTTTCAGCACCAGACTGATCACACCACTATGCACCACGACACAGGAAATCATTTCTGCCTGTGTCCATCAACCTGTACAACTCCTCACTCTGAGGGTGTAGAACCCAGAACCCATACTTACTTATAAACATATGTAAACTGATAATGTGCAATAAATCATGTTCACTTCATCTCATTTACACATTCCCTGTATAATAGGGGACTCTGGTCTTTACTATGTAAACCCATAACCCATGTATTATTATTATTATTATTATTATTATTATTATTATTATTATTGTAACCTTCATTTAACCAGGTTTGTCCCATTGAGATCCAAGATCTCTTTTGTAAGAGAGACCTGGCCAAGAATGGCAGCACAAAAAGTTTCAACACATTTACATTGATCCAATACATGTATATACAAATAACAATGAATTTAACATTCATTTATTGTAACCATTTTTTCCCCGCTGTGTAGTAACCTATATTCAATGTCACTGTATACTTGTACATATTGTTTTACATATATTTCTTATGTTGTTTACATTCTCTTATTTATTCTTATTGCCTCTTTGGCTCTTTGTTCTTAACACTGGTTCACTTTGGGAAGGAGCTGCTGTAGCGAAAAGTAATTTCCCTCTGGGATCAATAAAGGAATTCTGATTCTGATTCTTATTACCTTTAGGAGATCCAATCCGTGACCAGGGGCGAGTTCGGCCGGAACCGGAAGAGGGGTCACGGAGAAGCGCGAGGAAAAGACTGAGAGGAGAGTGAGTGACAGCATGGCCGCGGAAACATTACAGCAAAGAAAAGACTTTGAGGAGTTAAAACACGCTGGTTGAGGAACGTATGTCGAGACAAACGGACAGTGAGTCTCAGAGTGACTGTTCAGTGAACGCAGCACCGTGTTTGAGTTTACAGGAAGAGAAAAAGAGTGAAAAGAGAGAAGTGCAGCTAGAAGCTAATGTAGCTCACGTGAGCTTACCTGGCGGCCTTCACGACGAGCAGCTCGCGGAGGTGAAGCCTGTTAGTCTGCTGTGTAACCGGTCTGCATGAGAGGATCTGCGGTGAGTGTTTACCACGGACGCTACCGGGAGAACGGACGGGAGGAACCGTCTAAGGCCCAGGCTGCCATTAACACGCTGTGCCGCAGAAAGGTCAAGGACGAGGACGCCATTACTGCCGTGAGTCTGACATTGTTTCTTTTCTGGCTCCTACGAACGCGAGCGTCGAACCAGGCCCGCATCACTCCACTGACACACTGGGTACCCATTCCATCTTATTTTATTTTCATGTAGTGAATAAAAGTGCTGGCTATAGGTGGAATATTTTGGTTGTTGTGCTTTTGAAACTTGGGTGCATATTGAAAAAAAAAAAATGAACTGACAGAAACTGGTTCTTTGTTTATTGATTGGTGTAGTGAGTTAAAGGGACAAATAAGTCTAAGATTTGCACTTGAATAGTTGTTTTTTTTCCCATTATTGAAATATTTGATTGTGTGTTCAATATTAACAAAAGTAAATTGTTAAAACTTACCTGTGTCTGTTCTTCTTTCCCATGGTATCTTATAAATAGTGTTGTTTATGTTCATGTAGTCATTGTAGAGAGTGCTTGTGTTTGAGGTGTGAGTGCTTTAGAGGGAGGCTAAAAGGAACTTAACGGGTAACTATAGAAAAAGAAGTAACTTCATTAGTATTTCATTTATGTATAGTAGTGATTAAAAACCCTTAAAAACAGTACTAAAAACGGAGTTGGTTAAATAAAAAGTAGTTTTAATAATAGAGTTCACACACAACAGTTGATAAACAGTGTATTGCAGCAGACCTACCTACTGCCATTAGTAACCCATAAAGAAAGTGATTTCTTGCATCTCAGTAAAATAGACCTGACGTCTAGGGGGCGCTACAGCCCTGTCTGAACACTATCTTATGTTTTGTTGCAGCTGCATGGACCTTGTAATTACACCTTCTCCCTCTGGTAAACCCACACTTCTTCTAAACTCTTCCAGGGTTTGACACTGTCATGAATTAGTTGTTTGCTGTTGTGTTGATGACCCTGATGACTTTACAGTGACACCATCACAACCAAGCTCTTTTTGGAAGAGATGGTATCACACAACAGTTCACAACAGCCTTCTCACACTTATCATCTGTACATCTCATCTTCCGTACCGCTTAATTTTTGTGGCCATAAACCACCTGTAGCAGATCAACTGCTCATTACTGGTTTATTTATTGAAGGTGTTCCTGCTGACAGAGACTGAGACAACCTGAAAGTAACTGAACATCTGAATGAAATCTAGGTGTGTCTGCCTGTAGTTTGTCTTCATTCCTGTAGTAGAGCTTGTGTATCTTTCTTCCTCTGGTTTGTAAAGATAAAGTTTATTGTGTGTGGTACAGATTATGACGACCTTTGAGCTTCATGGCTGAATAAATCACCTTGACATTAAAATAATAAAGTAGATAAGTTAAAGAAAAACAGAGCTGTAGTGATAAACTGTTTTTATGTCTGAGGGATTTAGTTGCCACACAGCCTTAAGTTTATCATCAGGTCATAACTCGCACTAAAGCCTTTTGGCTGTGAGTAAACCAGAAACAGATCCACAGTGAACTCCACCAGCTTTGGCGTCGCTCCACTTGTTCCTCTCTGTGCCAAGTTCTTCCTTGCTTTTTCTTTTCCTGTCTTACTTTTTGTGTTTTTCCACACTTTGATTGTTGCATTGGTTTGTCCTTGTGTGCTCCACCCTCATTCATTTCACCTGTGTCTTGACCAGCGTCTTTAGGGTTTGCTTTTTAGGATTACCCTGCCATCTGCAGCGTCTCAAGATTTAGTTTGCAAATTTTTTTATTAATTACATTTTGTTTCCTTCTCCTGGCCTCATGTGACAGCTAGGACTCATCTATCTGCTGAAGCTCGAAGAGGAAACGATCTGTGGAGAGGAAATGAAACTGAAGTTGATCTAGTGGGTGAGTGGGATAGACTCAAAGCTGGTATTTAAATGGTCCAATATGTCCTTGATGAAAATAATTAGTTATGGTAATTACAATTGTATAGTTTATCTGAGTTTCTGTGTTCTGTCTGCTGGTGATTTCATACAGACTGAGCTCTTTGATAAACGCTGCTGTAAATATGTGGAGGTTAATCCAGCGTCAGATTTTAATCTGAGCTCCTCTGAAAACTAGTTAGACTCAAACAGAACATTCAAGAGCTTTATTATTAAAACCTGATCCTCATGTTGAAGAGCAGATTGATGCATGTGACCATGAAACATAATCTACTGATAGAAAACATGTGTTAACAGCCAGAGGTCACAGTAAACTGTTGACCTGTGAAAAATGACACCACCATGAATGAAGTGCAAAAAAACAAGGAGTGCAGATTATAAAAATGTGGCAAACAATGAGAAAGCCATTTGTTGTGGAGATGAACATAAATATTATTTAGAGGTGAATTTAAAGTGACTTTGTTTGACAATATTTTATACAGACAGTTACTACTTTTTTCTTTTTTTTGAATCTGATGTTTTTTTTTATTTTTTTTATTTATATTAGGTATGTGTGAAACATGGATCAGGGGGTCACTTCAGCACTGGACAGCTCCTCGAACCCCTCTCATTTTTTAAACAACTTAATTCAACCTCAAATTCTACAGGATTACAGTAAGAAGAGATCTGAAAAAAGAAAATACAAATTTGAACATTTATATAGATGTGTACCTATACATATAAAAGTCCAGACGTAAAAATATAAATACAGAGATAATTTTCACACATTTACCATTCAGCTAAGTGCACAACAAGACAAGTAGAGGGTTAAAATACAGTGAGGAACAAACATAACAACATTTACAACATTAATGTCAGTGAATCCATTTGATGAATATATTTAAGACGTTCCGGGGCAAATGGCTGTTGGTCTTTGAGTCTGTTATCTGATATCAGTCAAATGGTGAATCTAAGGTTATTAAAAATGATATTGCAGTTGATGTTTTTAATTATTTGTTGTTCTTCAACCTGTGTTACATATTTATAACTCCTGACTGCCAGGCTAAAACAAAGAGAGATCACTTCACCACCGGACAGGTGTTCTCAATTTCTGCAGTTTATGAATCGGACAATTTATCCCTCGGCTTTAATCTTGTAAATTTACTTTCACAGTCTTTTGGTGCATGTTTCACTATATTTAATGGCCTTTAAATTTCACTTTGTGTTTTGTGTATCTTTGACTATCTGACTAAAACCATCTTTCTTCCGCTATCTGTTTTTCACTATCCATCTTTTTCTAGCTCTTCCTCTTTTTTTCACCGTCTACCTCTGTGGGAATCACCGAGATTAACTCAAAGGGCTGGACTTGTTGACTAATTCTACATGTCCAGTTGCCTTTATTCCACGCCTTTAGGGTTACCATGACCTGGATGACTGAGAACCTCCACAGACACACAGAGCTTAACAACCCAGGAGAGGTCACTTCAGCACCGGACAGCTCCTCTGACCCTCTCTACAATGAGAGGTCACTTTAGCTCTGGACACATTATGTTCCTCTGCCTCGGCATGAGGCTTTAATTGAACATGTTCCCTCTCATGGTACAGCTTTAACATGTCGACATGACAGAGACGAGATCCGGAGTGGATGAGATCTCTATCACCAACATTTATTTTGCACAAGATGAGGTCCAGTATGTGGAGCTTCCGAGCTACATTCACGGATCTGAAGCAACACTAAAACCTTGCCACCAGGTGAAAATGAAAACTTTTGTCATGCTTGTCAAACTAACCTTTCATCCCTGACCTGCACGGCATCAAGATCAGCAATCCCCACTGTGTCAAACTAACACACACGTGTTTGTGTCCTCACACTGCCGATTACTGATTAAAACCAACATTAATAGAGCACTGTCTGAAGAACACTGTATCCTACGTTTTGTTGGAGCTGTTTTGAATCCCAAATGGGTCATTTGTGGGATTCCTGTAATGGTGGCAGCGCTGCTCTTCTGTCCAGTAATACACACCTGAAGCTTCACTGTTCATTAAAACGAACTAATGCAACTGACACAGTTGTTAGATTCCATCAATGAGATTCACATTACTCTCCTGAAAAGAGTTTAACCAGCCAGCGGTAAACCTCTAAAATCTTGCGGATAAAGTTACTTGGCTCGTTATCTCCAGCGGGATGATCAGTTCAGGGCGATCAGTTCATTAGACCGGCTGCTGCCTCTGAGACGCGCCGGTACCATGGATAACCAGCCCCCGGTCGCTGCTCCTTGTGCACTTCTCCCAAAACAAACGTCGGAGCAAGTTTCCAACAGGCGATATCTGGATAAACTGACCACAGACTGGGGATTTAACGGTAACTTTCTCACGATAAAAAAATATTAAAACTTTTATCAGCTAGCGGACTTCATGCTTAGTTGTGATGTTGGCTGTGTGTGTTTTGAACGTCGTTTCATTTTCAATTGCTCAATAAAAAAATTTAATAAAAGATTATAGACCACTTTTCCTGCTTGAATAAGACTGAGCCTGAGCTGGTACCTGTGTGATGCCTCAGCAATTGAGCTCCAAACCACTTTTTTTGCAAGGTTCATCTGATGGACATCTAGGGACAGATTCACTAAGGTTTGCACAGCTTTTGCTCATGCAAAACCTGCACAGGCTGAACAATCTCCCCTCTGTTTGTTTTTGAAGACCCTGTTCACATGTTTCAAAACCAAACACAGAGAGACAGATGCAGGTTTAGCATGAGCAAAAGCTGCAAACCTTAGTAAATCTGAACCCTAGTCTCATGCTAAAATTGACTGTAAATTCACCTTTAAAGTTGTTGTTTAAAAAAAAAAAAAAAAAAAGGATTACTTAGATTTTCTTCCACATCCTGTTGTGACTAGAGGCTGTTTCCAAGCACTGATTCTTCACCTGAAGCAGATTAACTTCTGATTACTGGTTTATTTATTGGAGTAAGTGTACATCTGAATGAAATCTGGGTGTGTCTTCTGCCTGAAGTTTGTCTTTATTTCCTGTAGAGGAGCTTGTGTGTCTTTCTTCCTCTTTCTTCCTGGTTGGTAAAGATAAAGTTTATTGTGTGTGGTACAGATTATGACAACGATCACCTTGACATTAAAATAATAAAGTAGCTGCTAAAGAAAAACAGAGCTGCAGTGATGAACTGTGTTGTCATAACTCACACTAAAAGCCTTTTGTTTGTCAGTAAACCAGAAACAGATCCACAGTGAACTCCACCAGCTTTGGCGTCTCTCCACTTGTTCACCTCAACCAAGTTCTTCCTTGGTGTTTCTCACCTTGTGTTACATCCTGTGATTTTTTCACACTTTGATTGTTGCATTGGTTTCTCCTTGTGTGCTCCATCCTCATTCATTTAACCCGTGTCTTGACCCATGTCTTTTGGATTTGTGAAAAGACAAATGCTGGTTGAATCCTGGCTTTTATCAATGAAATCAGAAGAAATTCAGAATTTCCTCAAACACAACTCATGTACAGAGCTCTGATTGGTTGAGAAAGCTTGTTCTGTCCTACATACAGACAGAAGAACGTTAAAGGGTTAAACACACACTAGGCCATTCAGTCCTTTAGTCTGTTACAGCTGGGACGTGTGCCAACCTGAACGGCCACTGGAAGCCAGCCCTTCAAAGTAAAGGTGGAGAGATTAAAAGTACAAGAGGAAACTTACAATATCTAAAAGGTTGGTAAGTGAAGAAAGTAAAATAATAACATGTCAGTATTATTTGTCCATTTCTAAAAGCAGATGTTTCCAAACATTAATGAATTCATTTTTAATGAGTGTATGAGGACAAGTGTTCAGAAATTACAGTTTACAAAGTTGATCCTTCTCTGGTTCTAAAAAAAATGTAAAAATCAAGAGTGAACTACATGAAATGATCAGAACAAAACACAAAAACAATGACACAGAGAACAGCACAGACAAAAGGATAAGATAAAAATGAACAAGAACCAGGTTTGAAGAACAAAAGGCTGATGGATGCTCAAAAAAACAAGAAAATCCAAGAAGAAAAATCATGCAGCACATCAATAAAAAAACAGGCATGCAAGAAAAACAATTACAACTGAAACCACAAACTATGACACTAACAAGGATACGAGTGAGCTCTTGTTCAGACCTGTTTCACAATCAGAACGCAAAACTAAAAGTTGAACTTCATGATCATCAGGTAATGACAGGTTTAAATGTTATTACACACACAGGTAATTAAATAGACAGATGATGGAAATATATATATATATAAAAAAATGGTGAGTCTTCATGATGAGTCTTCACAGGAAAGTCTTAAAGGATGGATTCAATGAAGATGGGGTGAAAAGCTACAGTTACTGAGTTCATATAAATGTAAAGAACATGATTCAAGAGTATTTGTTAAATTCTGTTCACATATTCAGCTTCAAATGTAGATACATCTGATGACAGAAGATGAGAATTTTCAGAGTCTCATTTATCTCTTCACTCTGAGGCTGGCCTTGCAGCTTTACCTCATGTCAGGATAATTATAATATTATACACTTACTTGGCAAAACATTAGGTACACTAGTGCAGATGAATGTGTTCTAATATAACAGTCCTTCACTAAATCTTCCTTCATTCTTCATGTTCTAACATTCAGTTGATGTAGAAACAGCCCCAGAAAGGTGAGAATTCACCAGGATGATCATTGTGGAGGATCTAGTTTGTGTTGCTGTTGAACTGGATTTAATCTATTACTAGAAACCACAGGCTCCACAATGACAGCTTTAAAAAATGGAGTTTGTTCTGGAGCCAAAGTGAACACTGAATGTTAATCCTCTTGTTCACACAGTTCATCTGAGGTTAAATTCTTCAGTAACTCATGATAGTTTCTCAGAGTTGTTGTCTATTAGATGAATTTTTCTCTTTAACTGGGTTTTATTCTCAGGCTGTGGTGGATGGAGATGAGATGACGACCTTTAATAGACACACATGAAACCTCCTTTAATTTGGGGAAATGAGCCTTTAATCGTGGTCATATTGTTCCTGTTTGTGTTGATGATTCAGGTCAGATGGAGTCAGAAAATGACTGAAAGAGGAAATGATTGAGATCTAGGTTTCTTTTCTCTTTTCTCCACATCAACAGTCAGTGTGAAGAGCTGCAGCTGACTTTAGCCTCCAAGACTCCAGAGTGAAGTCTGCTTCCTCATCCAGATGTAATTCACTTCACCATGATCAGCCTGAACCTGAGTCCTTTCCCCTTTCTGTGCTCAGTCATCGACGTTATTTCTCCGGAAATAATTGAGCTTCTGTTCTGAAGGATTTCACCGGAAGTGTTGGCTTGTTGCTGCTTGTACATTAAGTCTAGAAATCGAAAGTGTCCTGGATGCGTCGGTTGAGCTGTGAGGAGTGGCCTCAAGAGTCCTTATATCTGAACAAATAAACTGGTGTTACGATGTTTCTCCTCCAGAGGAGTTGGACAGAGATGGAGCTTCTTCCTCTCGTGTGTTTCTGTCTCCTGACCTGCTCTGGAACAACGTTTGGTGACGAAGGTGAGAAAATCTAATATATATCTAATATAATCTTTACAGTGTCTGGATGGAAATGAGCGGACTGTGGATGTTTCAGATCAGTTCTCTTAGTTTAGTGAGTAGGTCTGGATAACGGCAGCATCTGCACCTGCTACTTCCGCGTTTAGCCCCATTTTAAAATAAAGAGAATCATCCTCCACCATAAAATATGACGCCCTTTACTGACAGCATCCTTCTGGTTCTTTCTACTAGTTTAATCGACATGATCAGGGTTTAGATGTTATAATCTGGTGTGTTTTAACACTGGGTGGGACTGAGCTGCGTCCTCCGGATGCGCCTCTGTTTACGAGAATTAAATGCGCAACGTTTCTTTCAGATCATATTTACATGTCATCTGTCTTCATAATAACATTAACAAATAATAAGAATAATCAAAAAATAAATACCAATAAATCCGAAAACATTTTCTATAACTAAAATATACTCTCTTAGTGTCATTATTGTCGTGTTGTAATGAAAGGATGAACTGCGCAGACAGACGGAGTGGAATGAACTCACGTTTAATACCGACACAAGGTTACCTCCTGGAAAGTTAGAACAGACTACAACTCCCTGAACCCAAACACTTCCTGTCTGAGCTTTAGCACAAAACACTTTGATTAGTTCGTTAAAAATCACCCAGGTGAAGTCACTAGTTTAAAATGTGAAGATTATTTCTAAGGAACCATAACTTCTATTCTAATTAAATTGTTTTCTTATGTGACCACACTTGAATGAGAACCTGAGCTTCCTCCTTCTTTCTCTCCCATGCATAAACATTTTTGTTTCTCATCCGATCAGAAATGCCTGTTAGTGTAGTTTCACTGATCTGGAGGATTATCTGATAGAAGAGCTTCATAACAACAGGTTCCCAGAAAGATTACTGTACTCTGCTTCTGTACCTGGGCTGAGGGGAGGGGTTACACCTGCATTCATTGATTTATCTTTCCACCTTGGGAGAAGTGTAACAGGCTGAGAACTCAGCAGGTATTAATATCAAACAGCTTCCAACATTATGAATCAGTGTGTTTAAGGTGGGATGGAGAAGCATTTCTGGAATTTACAGCTTTCTTATTTACAAGTGAAGCTCTGTGATTGAGACAGATTCAAGTTAAGACCATGTTCAGTCACAGTGTTTCTCTGGTTGTCACTGACTGTCATTGACATTTTGTCCTTGTTCTTCTGAATAAAGTCCAGACAGCATCAGTCTGTTTCATGGAGTTCAGCTGCTCTTTTGATTTCACATCGCTATAACACAATCTGCCATCTAGTGGTGACTGGTGGAATCACCTCACATAGCAAATATCAGTTAACACAACGAGACAGTTGTTTAGTTGAATCCAGTTAATTAAAACCAGATGAACATTTAATGAAGCTGTTGTCCAGTTGTTAACCGAACACTCGTATGATTTCTATAGTGAAATATGATAATAGTGAAATATTTTCAATATTCTAATAGAAAAGCCAATAATGTTGGTGGTGAAACATGTAAACTGTGTTACTGACTGATCACTCTGGATGTGAACACACTGATTAACACAATAAATGTTTTTGTCTTCCAGTCACCAAGATGATACTGAAAGAAAATGAAGACGTCATTTTACCCTGTTCCTTAGACTCTACCAACATTAAGTCTGAGACCTTTGACTGGAAGAAAGATGATCAGAAGGAGGTGTTCATGTATCAGAATGGCAAGCTTTACAATAACGGTCTTTCAGGTCAAGATCCACAGTTCAAAGGTCGAGTCTTTCATTTTGATGATCAGCTCCAGTCTGGTAATGCCTCCATATTCATCAACAAAACAAAGGTGTCAGACAATGGAAGGTACAGCTGTATTTTTCCACATCATCAGCCAAGGACAAGATCCATCATTGAGCTCATTGTTGGTGAGTACTTCCATGAAACAGTTAAAGACTCCTGATTATTTACAGAAGTGACTGGTTCATGTGTCCCAGATGAACTCAAGTCAAATTATCATCAGTCAGAAAAACAGCTTAGATCATAAAATATGTTTCTAATAAACAGGGTGATCATTTCTTTTCTTGTCTTCAGTTTTATTTGACTGTCAGGTTGATGATTTCACACAAACAACTCTAACATATATTTTCTTTTCTCTTTTAGATTGTATCTTAACCTCTTAGGGTTTTATTTACGACCATGAACATTTCTGCATCTTTAAACTGGCTAATTTTACTCATTTATAATCTAAATGCTATAAAGAACTGAAACAGACCTGTTGTTTCTCCATGAAGAAAACTCTGAGGTTTCATGTAGTGTGTTAGTATTACTTGTTGCTCTAACACAGGTCACTGGTTGGAGGACTTAAAAGATAATTATTGGAGCTATGTAGTTTTTAATCTCTAACTTCATATTCCGTTTAACATTAATCAGACATAATACAGATTGTTCAGGCTGAAATTTACAGGGTTTCACCTTCATTTAGTTTATAATCTCTGTGCCAGATTTCATGTTGATAGAGTGAAGTGACTCTGAGATATTTCACAAAGTGCAGTTCCGAGCATCTCCAGCAGGTGACCACACAACTCTACACAAAACTCTACAAAGTGAAAAAGAAATGACGATAAGTCTTATTTATGTCCTAATTATTTAACAAAATTTCCAGTTAAACTATAAACCATATGTCATTGTCGTTGATTTAAATATTTACACGCTTATTGTCCTCTAATTTAGACTTTTTTGACATTTAAAACCAGATTTTCTCTTTAAACCGTGTTCCAACATGCCGGAAAGTCCAACTGCATTAACTTCCATATATGGTCAGACAGGTGATTTTTACCGGCTCCGAACTCCCAGTGTTTCATGGTGCTGACTTTCTATTGGATAAAAGTAACTGTCACTCACATAAAATTTAAGACTCTCTCCTCCGATTGACTGCTGAAGATAGAAGTCCATTATTCTCGTCTAATTATTTCGTAGAAAGATGCTGATTGGTTCGTTTTGTTGGTGGGCGTTTCCTGATTTTGGAGATACTGAACCTCATTGGTTTAATCTTTGGTCAATACTTTAAATGACCAGAAAGTTGTAGTTTTTAAGTTTTTGCGTCGCTGCGATAAAACTCATCGACGGAAATAATTCACTTTTGTTTACGTTAATTTTTGTTCCGCTTGGACTTAAACGAGATGAATTTAATGGTTGGAGATTTGTTGTTTAAAACGAGCCACAGTTCGTGAATAAATGTTTGTTTTTCGACCTTTAAAAGGTTTTCAACTGCTGCGAACGAAGTTAGCATGAAAGTTGCTTACTGTTCACTGCCGTAAAGTAAGACGCTGCCACATTTATGTCGTAAGTCCGTCATGGAGGTTTATGAATGTGTCGTAAAAACGATCTTCTGATCTTTCTAACGAGCTATAATATGTCTGGACGGACGTCTCCGGTCAACATGTAAATATACAGTATGTTTAATTATTAATTTTTACTTTTAATTATCGGGTCGCATCCAACCTCCGCACCTTAAAAGGTTAAAAGACAGAACGAAGGAAAATAAACCAGGTAAGACCTGATTCTGATGACGTCACTGATGAATGATCTCACCTGGATGTGATGAAACTAATCACTGATTATTGGACACATTTATACACCAACATCTCTTTAGTTTGTACCAGTTTTAATCCTGTAGAAGGTTTGTAAATAGTTTTTATATAAAATGAAGTGACCTGAAACTATAGAAAGTACATTTTTGACGTCTGGATGATTCTCAATACTTTATTTATGATGCACTAATATTGATAAAGGTTTTGGTTTTAGCTGTTGTAGCTGTGTAGGTTAAAATCAGATGATCTTTACATCTCCATGTATCACTGATGGAGACACATTAACATCTTTATTTAACCCCGTGGGGAAATTAAAGAGTTATAGTAGGAAGAAGCAACAGTGGAAAATACAAAAAATGTAGAATGTAGTTTTTAAACTCTAACTTCATATTCCATTTAACATTATATAATAGTATTTAGTACTACATATAAATATGTTAAAATGCAAAAAAATATGTTCATATTGCATCAGGTTTAAGTAGCTAACCAAAAAGTTGAAAAGCCAACTAATTGAAGTTAATTCAAGGTTGAAGCGGTAAAGAGGCAGAAGATATATAAGGACAATCATGAATAAAGACATTTTAGGTGGGAAATGACAAGAAGTTACAGGGATGAATTGGAATAGACAGATGTATGTTCTCTATATGTCCCAGAAATAAAGTTCTCAGCAGCAGAGCTAAGAAGGTTTAGTATCTGGCTGAGTCTTTTTTTTTTTTTTGTCCCTCATGATGTTTAGTTACATGTGTGTGATCATTTCAGTGACTATTTGTGGTGCTGTCATGTGCAATATTATTATTTATCATACCCTTGGTGAAATAAAACTTGAATAAAGTTGAGTCTATAAAATGATCTAAATTCTATTCAAATGTCCAATTCAAACAAGGTTGAGAGGTTCAGGTCAGGTAGATACTGAGTTTTTATTTCCTCCTAAACAGATTATAATCTGCATGTATAAAATAGGAAAGGATGAACTGAAACATTTGAGTGTTACTTGTCTAAGATTTCTTTTAAGCTGTTTATTCTGTGTTCACAGGTTCATGTCCAGAACCATCTGTCACAAATCTTCATGAAACAAATGACCAGGCTCTACTGGAGTGTAAACTTCAAGGAGCTTTTCCAAAACCTAAAGTCCAGTGGTTGGACAGTGACAACAACACAGTTCCTGCTGAAGAACCACAAGTCACAGAAAGTAGAGGTGCATACAACATCATCCTTAATGCCATTGTGAAAAGGTCTGGTGACTATTATTGTGTTTCCACACAAGAAGAAATCTGTCATCAGGTTGATAGAAGGATACAAGTAATTTTACAAGGTGAGTGTTTATTTGAATCTTCAGTTGTTGTTCGTTCCGTTCTCCTATAATTTCTATCTTTACGAAGTTTATAATGGTTTTGTTGTTAAACTGTCATAAATGTGTAAACATGTATTTAATAGTGAAGTTAGTATAGTAGTAGTATATTGTATTGAGGTGTTTCTAATATTGTGGCCGTCTCATATTAATACATTAGTGGAGCAGATTATTAAGAACTCCACTCAGGATAAAACAACACAACACATCACTGATTCTGACCTCAGTAGTTCAACATACAGTCACTGGCCAGTTTATTAGGTACAGCAGTGAATTCATTCTAATATAACAGTCCTGCTCTAAATCTAGTCTCCATGAAGGTTCTGGTGTTCAGCTTTAGTTTCTAATCACTGACACATGTTGATTCAACTGTGTTTTCATTTTAAATACTATTGAATTGACACATGTTCCTATTATTTTGACATTATAGTCAGTGACTAGACTAAATAACAGAAACACTTTAGTGTTTAATTCAGTAAGAACATGAACATAAAGGAAGAAATAAGAGGAGGAATCAGTCACACTCAGGCTATAAAATAGATTCAGAAACCACTGACACAATCTCATCTGTAGAAGAAGAAAAACAATATGAGAAGAATTAATAAATAATTATGATTATTAAAATGTAATACAACTGAAGAACTATGGATCCATATGTGTCTCTAAAATATACTGAAGTTCTTATTGTCTGTGATTAGAGATTAGACAGAGACTTTAATCAACCAGGTCACACATGAATCACAGAACAAACAACATGAAGGCTCCAGCATGAAGGAGCTTTCAGTCATTCATCATTTTATTCAAACTTTAACTCTAAATATGAACAATGACAGCACCAGGTAATAAAATAATACATGGAAACATAAAGGCTCAGTTTACAGTTTGATGATTAACATGTGATTAGTTCTCATTGTTTGCAGTGAAGCTCCTAAATATCAAACATGTGTAAAAATAAGTCCATCACATTGAAACTGTGTCTATTAATGACATTTATTTTAGACCTTTTCCTGATTTAAATAAAAACATTGATCTCACCTTCAGATCCATCAGATCAGAATCAGCTGTTCCACATTAGCTCCAGTGATTAGAGGCTCGATAGAGAGCGACAGGTGGAACCTTCTTCATCTAAACCTCTGCTGGTCTCTTTGATACTGAAGCGTTATTAGGCCTAGATATAAAGAGCTCTCTAAGGCCTTCACATAGAAACGTTGAGGACGTTTGAGTCTGGAAAGGGATTTAAAATAAATCATTCCACTGTAAGAATATCATCTACAAGTGGTGAAGAGGTCAGATATCTCCACCAGCTCCTCCAGGACTGACTGATTCATCAAATTTAGCCCAAAGTCAGACGACGTTTCTCAACATGTGTCAGTGTCTGTTCTAGTGAAACATCATCAGTCGCTGCCCAAGTTCTGAACCAAGTACAGTCCAGATACCTGGATGTGTTCTTACCCCGTCTCTTTTATCGAGGAGCATCAGGAGGTAACTAGTGTGGACTTGGTTCAGACTGATCCCAGAATATCAGATATCCCACACTGTGTCCTCGAGTTGTTCAATTCAGAGTCAAACTTTGCAAGTCTGAACTACAATGAACTAAAAGGTCAATGGAAAATGTCTTCCCGTGATCTGCTGGTAACTCTGCAGCTGTTGGTGTCAAGGAGGTGAAAAAGTCTCTGGTGTCTAAAAAGAACTAAATCAGAGCTACAGTTAGTCAGTGAACATGCAGACAAAGACCAGGTCCTCTGGAAGGATGAGCTCTGGACACATGAGTCAAAGACACGAGTTGTTTGTCCACAGTAACAGTCGACGTATTTGGAGATTTTTCAGGAGACTGATTATCATTCCTATGTATTTACTGAATATTCTATCATCTCTAATTCTTGTACAATTGTTCAGATACTTGCACTATTTTCTGTTTTATTCTACTAATTATTACTTATATTTTATTTAGTTTTAATCCTCTGGAGTCGATGCTGCGTCCAAATCACACAACCAGTTTAAGACGACGTAGCAGCAAGATGCTTCTCACTGAGTCTCTGTTTCTACTTTTATAGACATTATTACTTATTATTACTTATCGTGACATCTGATTGTTTTGGAAATGGTCGTAAATAGTTGTGCAAAAAATACCTGATTAATTTCCTGCATTTTAATAGTAAATAGTTGTAAATAACTTTGTTCTTTGCTAAATTTGTGCATAAGCTCTTGAAATATACGGCTTCGGTTTGTATTCTAGGTTATATCAATGGTTCATTATTTATGTTTGTGGTTTTCACAGTGTAAAATGTAACTTTTTCCTACTGAAAAGAATGAAAGCAAACAAGATGAAATATAAAGATAAAACCAAAAGTAGTCAAAAAACAGTTATACTCTGATCTCCACAGGGTTAATCTTATTTAATCTTTCTTTTTACTTATGGTTCTTAAGAGTGTTTTTTTTATTTTCATCTTAACTACTGTGACCAAGAAATGTCCCTTGTGGATCATTAAAGTCTAAGTCTCAGTCTAAGAAGCTCAAAGTGTGCGTGAAGCCTGGAGGTGGAAACGTTGTGGTTTGGTAGCTTGGCTGCCTCAGAGACTGGACACTTTCAGTCACTGATTCAACTCTGAACTCTGCATCAGTATCAAAGAGTGACTGGACATAACGTGAGGACATGTGTCTGAAAGATGAAGTGAACCTTTGAACAGAATAATGATCCTAAACTAACAAATCCACCAAGGAACAGCTCAGAAAGATGAAATGGAGCCCAGATTTAATCCATTAAATGCTGTGGAGGAATTTAAGACGAGCAGAAAACCTTCAAACATTTTAAAACTGGAGGAATTTATCTGGAAGAGTGAAAATGTCTCAGTTACACATAAAACCTACGAGAAGTTAAATCTGCTGAAGGTGCAGAAGGTTTAGTTACTGGAATATTACATCTGTTGATGTTTCTGTTCAATAGATGTTTTAAAAAAGAAGAGTTTTCCTTGTGGTGTTGTTCAAATAGACACATTTATCTGGAGACCAGTTTCAAAGAGCATCACATACTTGTTTGTCTAAATATGTTAAATGTGATGAACTTATTTCCTCCACAATGACTGCAGCTTCCTAACAGCTGCTTCATTCACTGCAGCAGAACTGAAGAAAAAACACAATTAGGTTTTGACTTAAAGAGAAGATGGACATAAAATAGAGCTCAGAAAATATCTGAGTAATAAACAGGAGACACTTTATTTTTACCCGGTTTTGTCTCATTAAGAAGTTGATGATTTCACACAAGTGTCTGTAACATGTTTTTTTTTTCTCTCTTTTACATCTTAGAAAAAACAACAGCAGATCCAGTTACCCAAGGTTAGTCCTCATTATGACGTTACTGAAGATCTCACCTCTATGTGATGTAGATTCACCTCTTGTCTTGTTATGAATTTTACTTTCTTGGCATCTAAATCATTTAGAACATTAATGGTTTCCAGTTTTATTGGAAAAATTAAATAACATGTCCTCCAGTTAAATCTCTGATCAGCTGCTGTTTGGTTCAAATTAATAATTATAACTCATCTGTAATGTGAACAGTTTCCATTTATATTTACAATTCATTATCAAAAATCTCACTTAGTCAACTCCTCTGTAAACTACTGGACTCCACGGCCATAAATTCTACCTTTTCTAAAATGTTCTGTTCTTGTTGACACGGTCAGAAATGTGGCTCCTTTCTGATCGTCCTCCAGTAAAACTCCAATAAGAAGCATCATCAGATGAAGATGTCTCTGAGATGTAGTCCAGAGTCCATCCCAGCCTGGGCTCAGGGTGGAGAAAACCTCCAGACAGACTGTCAGACATGTTTTCACATCTCAGGATCACAGCAGGAGGAAAAGCACAAGTCACATGGAAAAGGCTAAAGTAGAGAGGCAGGACAGAGATTCAAAGCTCCTTCATACTGATGAACAACACGTCTCAGAAAGAGGAGGATGCTACAACATCAGCCTCCTCACTACTGACACCAAAACCTAAAGCAAGCTGTTAGCTGTGAACCCAAGCAGGAGGAAACTGGACATTAGATCCATGCTGACATCACTGAGCCTGCTTTTAATCTGCACTGACTGCTACAGTTTAGATTTCAGGACCATCAACACATGCTGCTGTTCTCTCTGACTGTGTCACATTAACTTTATGTCTTCTGTTTCAGGATCAAACACTGGATGGATTATTGGTGTTGCAGTTCTCATTGGTCTTTTATTGGTTGCTGTTGGTTTTGCTTGTCACTTCAAAAGAAAATCTAATATAGGTAATTAAATAATTCTTATTCTACCAGTAAATCTGATCAGACATCATCATCTTCTTCCTCTGTTTCTGTGTCCAGAGTCTTGACAGTAGTTTAGTGAGAAATGAAACCTTGTGTTCATGTTTCCACTCATGATGACTGAACCTGTGTGTGATTGCTGTAATCCTTCCTCCTGTTCATACTGATCCTAACATGGACAGGACACAGTCTCCAGTCCTCATTCTATTATCTGGACTTAATGTGAGGCTTTCAGCAGTCTGACTTCATCCACTGGATATTTGTCAAAGTTTTCTCCTTCATCAAACCAAATATCCTTTCAGTCTTTCTCTTCCTTTAAGTTCTAAAGTGACAGTAACTTGTGAAGAGAGACACTTGATTTGAGTCTGACTGAGACTGATGAAGCTTCATCTGAACTTTACAATCTGGTTTAGTTCACAATGAGGATTGTGGCTTTTGACCACTATCACAGGAGGAAGTATGAACAAGAGGAGTGGATCAGAACAACATCATTTACTTCATTTCTCACACTAAAACACCTTTAGGTGTTTCCATCTTGAAAACCTTTCTCCACTCATCCTCTTAACTTACATATGTTTATTTTCTTTCCTGCAGGCACAGGTAGTGTAGTTTAAGAAAAGGAAACTCATCATCCACTGAAAAAAAAGGAGGGTCGACAGCTGGACCAATAAGTCACCTCATGACTTCTCTGTTTCACTTTAGTCTTTTTTTATTCATGTGAGGACCACTGAAACTATTCTTTGACTCATCTTTTGTTATCATTAAGGAGATTTATTTATTTATTTATTTTTTAAAGTTCAGGTTCACGTTAACAAAAGAAGTATGTTTCTCTATTAACACTGAGGTTCTGCTGTGTCTCATTGTGACTCTTGATGCTGTTGATGCTCATTCATGCAGGTGGTATAATGTGACTTTGATTTATTTTATTTTAACATGAGTCTCTCATGTACAGTTATGAACAGAAACACTATGCTCTTGTTGACTATGATATTTGAATATATATATGCATTTCATTTAGTGGTTCAGCTCTAGACTATTATTTCCTTTTAATAAGATGAATAATCAATTCATGATTCAGTTGTTCCTTCAGCCTTTCAATGATCACAATCCAAAGACAATAACTTGAATTAAAATATAAATTGTAAAAAAAAAAAAAAAGAAAAAAAAGCAGATGATTTAAACACATCAATTATTTAATTTAATTGAGTCATTGATGAATGACTTCAGTTCTGATTTTGTTAAGTGATGATGCATTTTTTGATTGTCATGTAGTTTCATGATGTGCTTTATTATTTCTATCAGGATGTTAAAATAAAACATGACAATAATCAAAGTGTTTCTTTGTGTGATCAGACCTTGATGAGAGAAATGAGGCCCCCTGGTGGCTGACTGCAGTACAGGACCTAAAGCCCATTCTCTTCATGTTTGGAAAATGAATTTAAACTAAGAAATTAAAGTAAATGTCAAATAATATGCAGCCTCACACACACACACACGTGCACACACACACACACACACACACACACGTGCACACACACACACACACACGTGCACACACACACACACACACACACACACATGCACACACACACACACACACACACACACACCACTTCAGGAACAACTAAAAAAAAAAAGAACAGCACAAGGTGTTGCCTTGGCCTGTATAACAAATAGGAAATAGGTGGCCTCAATTAAGTGTAGTTGCTTATTAGTAACCCTTTTCATTTAGGTAAGATTTCCCTGCAGAATTTTATTTAAAAAAAAACAAGAGCGCCACCTACTGTAGATTTCAGGAAGTACCCACTGAACACAAATGCCTACATATGTGACAAATGGCTGTAACATACCGGCCCTTAATTGTAAATGGCAAAAGACATTACAATTCCCTTCAAATCAAATTATTACAGAGCTATAACACCAGTAATACACACAAATTATACCAAACAATACTCAATATTTGTACACATAACCTGGTTTCTCTCAGAGGTCATCATAATTTTGATGCAACTTGCTGCTTCCTGTAATAGGCCTAGCTTAGTAATGGGTCTTTCGAAAATGTTTGTCTTCGTCTGGAGACGTACAGAGCGTACCAGACACTTTTAGTTGAGGAAAGTTTCCACAACTCTGCCAAGAAGACAAGATCCACGTGGAGCAGCAGAATCCATCACAATGTCACATCACAACAACAATGTTTCCAGGAACAAAATTTCTCCTTTTCTGATTCCATTTTTGGGGTTCTTGAAGCAGAGGAAGGTAGTCCTGTACCCACTGTTTCCAAAATAAATCTGCGATGTATTGGACTTGCCGCCATCTCCTCTTCACATACGCATCATCCTTACTAAATAGACCAGGTGACAAGACTGGTTTCCCTTTCATCAGGAGAATGTGATTAGGAGTGAGTGGTTCAAAATTAGTGGGATCATCTGAGAGCTTAGTGAGGGGACGACCACTCAATATAGCCTCAACCTCGCACAAAACAGTGTGGAGCCCATCATCATCCAGAGTTTGCAGATGTAACACAGAGGTGAGAACTTTCCTTACCATACGAATGACACGTTCCCAGACACCACCATGGTGTGATGCTGCAGGGGGGTTAAAGTTCCACTGGATGCCATCTTGCAATAACACTCTCTGTATCTGGTTGTGATTTAGAGAAGCAAGTGCTTCTCTCAGCTCCCACAAAGTTTGTACCATTATCTGAGTGCATAGAAGATACTTGTCCTCTTCAGCTGATGAACCTTCTTAACGCATTAATACATGTGTCAGTATCCAAGGATAAAGCCACTTCCAAATGAACAGCTCTGCTTGCCAAACATGTAAAGATGACATCATACCATTTACACACACCTCGACCTCTCTTCACTTCTAAAGGCCCAAAGTAATATATTCCCACATTTGTGAAGGGAGGGAAATTGGGAAGGAGCCTTTCCTTCTCTTTGTATTGTCTACAGAAGCTGCACTGTGATATGATTTTTCTCACAGCTGAAATGGTGCTTGTTATCCAGAACTTCTTTCTCAACCTTGACAGCGCGTGATTTCTTCCACCATGGCCAACTTGTTGGTGCATGTGTCTTAATATGAGTGTGGAGATGTGTTGATTTTTCGACAAGATAAGTGGATGCTTTACCTCTTCTGGTAAAGCTGCCTTACTCAATCGGCCTCCAATTCTCACAAGTCCATCCTCCAGACATGGGTCCATTTTGTAAATAGAACTATCTTGTGGAACACATTTTCCAGCTGACAGGGCAGTAATCTCCTCTCTGAACCTTTTCTGCTGACTGTAACAAATGATGGAAACTTCAGCATCCAAAAGATTCTCAGCTGACAAAGTTCAACTCATTGCTTGTTTGGCCCTCTCCACCTCCAGTGACACATGTGCTTCAGCTACATCCTTTCTATTGAACTCAAGGGCATGCAATTCCTTTATCTTTCGCTTTAACTGCAGAAGAATCCTCTTCCATTTGAGAAACCAGGCAACTGCCACCTTAAGTTTCCTCCAGTCGGAAAAGTATAATAGGAGCTGTTCTGTTGCATTAGGGGAGTCCTGAGTAATTATTGTGTTTACTGTGGCATCCCTTTTGACCTCTACATCATCGGCCGCAATTATGGCCTTTGTGATGTCTGAAGGCCAATCCTTTTCTGGGTCAAAGAGAAACCTTGGGCCTTCAATCCAACTACCTTCAACAGATCTCCAACCTTCATCCCTCTAGAGGCGCAGTCAGCAGGGTTGTACTTAGTATTGATGTACCTCCACTGAAAGACATGAGTTGCATCTCTGATGGTTGACACCTGATTCACCACAAATGTGTGGAAACGTCTGTCCTCATTTCTTATGTACTTGAGTACTGAAGTACTATCTGTCCAGAAAGTTGAACGATCCAGTGTCAGCACCAATTCTGCTTTTAACATCTGATCCACTCCAACAGTGAGGACAGCAGCTGTAAGCTCCAGACGAGGAATGCTTATCTGTTTCAGTGGGGTGACTCTTGCCTTTCCCAACAGGAAGGAGACATGGACCTGGCTCTCACTGATTTCAACTCTGAGGTAGGTGACAGTGCCAAATCCATCTTCACTGGCATCAGAAAAGTTGTGCAGCTCTGCTTTAATGGGCTGTCCAAAGTGTTTGGGCTTAACGCATCTCTTCACTTTGAATGAAGCCAACCCTTTCAGATCCTCCAGCCATCCTGTCCACTGATGACCAATGTCTGCAGGTATGTTGTCATCCCACCCACAACGTCTGCGACAGAGTTCTTTCAACATAACCTTTGCTGGCAGTGTCACTGGTGGAAGAAACCCCAAGGGATCATAAACTGAACAGATTGAACAGACTGAACAGAACAGAACTGCTCTGTGCTTGCTCTTTCACCATCATTTTGAATTTGAATGTGTCCGACTCCACACACCACTGCAGTCCGAGGGCTCTCTCAACTGGAAGCTCGTCTCTATCCAAATCCAGTTCTTTCCAGTCTTTAGCTCTATGCTCCTCTTCAATGGTTTGCAGCACTACCCGGCAGTTACCAATCCATTTTGTCAAAGTAAAGCCTCCCATTACGCAGAGGTCCATGAGAGCTTTAACCATCACAACGGCCTCCTCCTCTGAGGGCAAACTCTTCAAACAGTCATCAAAATAAAAATTTTGCCTGACCGTTTTCACCTCTGATGGAAAGTGTGCACAGTTGTCTTCTGCTGTCCTCCTGAGTGCATAACTGGCACAACTTGGAGATGAGACTGCTCCAAACAAATGAACTGTCATCCGATATTACACAATCTCTTGGCTCAATTTACCAACAGGCCACCACAGGAAGCGAAGAAAGTCCTTGTCCTCTTCAGCCACTTTAAACCTGGTAGAACATGTGTCCCAAGAACGCCACTGGCTCCTGTCTGAATCTGGAAAGGACTCCTAGCAGTCAACAGCTGGTTTCTTGGGCCTTAAAGAAGCTGGCTGTTGAGTGAGGCACCTTTAAACTCAGCTCAACAGTCAAACACAACACGCAAAGTACCCTTTCTGGGATGACACACACCATGATGGGGAATATACTAAACGTTTCCATTTTCTCCATCCAGTTGATGTTGAGGCACTTTCTCTGCATAGCCTTTCCTTATAACATCAGTAAAGAAACTGGTGTATTCCTCATAAAACAGTTCATCCTTTCTGAACTTCCCTTTCAATCCTAGCAGCCTTTGCTTGACCATGCTAAGATTATTGGGAAGAGTGAGCTGCTCTTTCCTAAAGGGCATTTTGATATTGTAATGACCATCCTGAAGCTGTGCTGCTTCATCCATAATCTTTAAGAATCTGATGTCTTCCCTTGACATTGCTTTTTCCTCTGTACTTCTATCATTGAAATCGTGATTGTACTGGTTGTTCAACATCACCTCCAGCTTACACACAGAAATCCTATTGACGTCAGCCACTGAGAACCCTGTGTTATGTTTGCTGTTCTCTCCGTCTTGAAGGGGACCATTAACTACCCAACCAAGTACAGTTCTTACTGCATACGGGCCATTCCCTTGGCTATTGACAACTTCCCAGGGTTCCAATACCTTTAGGATGTTGGTACCAATCAACATGTCAACATTGGCGTGTATGCAGGGAATCTGAACTTCAGAGAGGTAAGACCACTGTGACAGCTCTTCCTGTGAGATAATGTTGTTGGGGGTCACAGGTATTTTTTTTTGAGTGAGAACTTCTGGGAGACTGTGGTGTATTGATTCACCATCTATTTAATTTACCAGCTAGTTATTGTATGGTAACTATGTTCATAATTTATGTTAGGTAGATCTATGTGTAACCAGACAGGTCAAGATGCTGCGCACATGTGCATTGTTCAGTGAAGCGTTATTGCGAATTAAACAAGCCTAAAACAGCACGTCGGCCTCTCTCTCGTTAATATACAACATTGACGACGAGGATAAAAACCTGTTTTCTTTACGGGGAAGGAAAGACACGCGGGGTCGGTACTAGTGAGTACAATGGCCCTGTTTGGAAGAATTGATGAGTTTAAGCAGGAAAACGAGCCATGGTCAGCTTATATTGAACGGCTTGAACAGTTTTTTGAAGCTAACGACATTGCCGAGGAGAAGCAAGTTGCCACGCTATTGAGTGTAATGGGCGCAACTACATACGGACTTTTGAGAAATTTAGTACAGCCTCTCAAGCCCAATGACAAGACGTTTGATGAGATAGTGACTGTTTTAAAGCAACATTTTGAGCCGAAGCCGTTGTTGGTGGCAGAGAGATTTCGCTTCAACAGGTGCAATCAAAAAGCTATCCAACCGGTCGCACAGTACGTAGCGCAGCTGTAGCAGTTTGCCGCCAACTGTGAGTTCGGCGCGAACCTGGACGCATCACTACGAGATTGGTTCGTCAGTGGAATAAGAAACGAAGCCTGCCAGCGGAGGTTACTCTCCGAAAATGACCTCACGTTTGCCAAAGCGTTTGAGATCGCCCTCAACATGGAGACGGCCGACAGGGATGCACGTCAGTTGAGAGGGATGGAGAGCGACACAGGTGGAGCTGCAAGCGTCCACGAGGTGAAGCTGCAAAGAGCCAGGAACTGTCACAGGTGCAATGGAAAAAATCACAATGCAAATGAGTGCCATTTTATAGAGACTAAATGCCATAACTGTGGAAAGGTTGGACACCGATAGTCCCGGTGGCAAAGAAGGATCAGTCACTTCGCCTGTGTGGTGATTATAAGGTGTCAGTTAATCAGGTACTTAAAACAGACACCTACCCCTTACCTCGCTTAGAAGAGCTTTTAGCTGACCTTAGTGGAGGTGAGATTTTCTCTAAGATTGCTTTAGCAGCAGCTGGTTTTGAATATGTAGGTTTGTGTGTTCACTTAAACATAATAAAAGCAGTTTTATATGTATGATGATTTCCATCTGTAACACCTGTTTTTATATACTCTATTACTACATTTAGTTAAAATTTCACTACAAATACTAATATTGAGATTTAGAAGAGCACACTAAGCAAGAACAGAATAGAAGTAGCTATATTTCCAGTTTACATATGAAACACTGTGAAATTGTTGGACACTGAGCAGATAGGTGAGAATGTTTCAACTCAACCTGCACCAGGACTCATGGAGATGTGAGGAAGTATTGTACAGTTTCAGGGGACAGAAAAGGTTCAGGATAAGGACTTAGCTTTACACATTACTCTAAGAATGACTGAGATCATTCACATTAGGAGATCAGCTTCTTGTTCATGAGGGGAAGTTAAAATGTTTAAATGACAAACAGCATCACCTCTGATGCTGATCAAATGTCTTCTAGTTCGTGGAAGTTTGTCTGTGGACCTTCATGGTCTTAATTTCCCCAATGAGCAACACCTGAGGAGGTGTGGACGAGGACATGGATGAAGAGGACAGAGAGGACAACACACTGCTGTGCAAGGTCGTGTTGTCTTTAATTAATAAATAAACAGTTTATTTTTGTTTCTCTGACGTATCTCTCTTGTTATTTTTTATTCTCTCTTCAGACTTTGAAATCTGTCTCATGGTCACTTCCTTCACACAAACTTTGTTCCTATCCCAAGCCCAAACATCTCAACTAATATAAGCCTGAACCCTAGAACCATACAACCTAGTTACAAGCTTTGACCCTCAAAACACTGTGGGCCAGCTACAATGTTCCCACATCATTAGTTTGCTATGAAAGACTGACCCTGACAACTTCATAAAAACAAGACCACACACACACACTGGCTGTATGAAGTGAGAGCAAAGATTTTATGCTTTTTACATCGAGTTGATCAAAAGTCAGTTCATTGAGTTTGACATGTGGCTCAGTCTGTGAACTCTGAAATAAACAGTTAGATCCATGACACTGAGACTGATATAGAAACCCAGAAATACCCAGAGGAAAAGAAGGAGAGATGACAATCAAATAAATATAATAAATAATATATCTATAAATTGAAACAAACAGGTTTAAACTTGATCCTAAAATTTGATTCATGAATATTGTCAGAAACCAGACGGTTAAAACTCATCCAGCATGACGTGGATGTTAACCTATTAAATAAATAGATGCGGTCTCCACATGAAAATAATTTCTAACTCTGAATCTGAAAACACAGAATTCAGATGAAAACACGAGTCAACGTTGACATGAGTAATGATGGAGATTTCTCTCCCTCGGGTGGTCACATGATGAACTGCAGAGAGAAACTATGATAATTTGCTCCCTCATGTGGTCACTATTAGTAACTACAAGTGTCCCTAGAAGTGTGGCCTCCGGTGGTCACAGAGAAGAACTGCAGCTACACAATATGATATCACTATTGTGAATAAGTAGTGGACAGAATGGGATGGAAATAACAGAGGGAGGCACATCACACATGGATATACTGTAAAAAATGTAAAATAATAAATGCAGCATGGAAATTTTAAAAACTTCGGCCGGAACCGGAAGAGGGGTCACGGAGAAGCGCGAGGAAAAGACGGAGAGGAGAGTGAGTGACAGCATGGCCGCGGAAACATTACAGCAAAGAAAAGACTTTGAGGAGTTAAAACACGCTGGTTGAGGAACGTATGTCGAGACAAACGGACAGTGAGTCTCAGAGTGACTGTTCAGTGAACGCAGCACCGTGTTTGAGTTTACATGAAGAGAAAAAGAGTGAAAAGAGAGAAGTGCAGCTAGAAGCTAATGTAGCTCACGTGAGCTTACCTGGCGGCCTTCACGACGAGCAGCTCGCGGAGGTGAAGCCTGTTAGTCTGCTGTGTAACCGGTCTGCATGAGAGGATCTGCGGTGAGTGTTTACCACGGACGCTACCGGGAGAACGGACGGGGGGAACCGTCTAAGGCCCAGGCTGCATTAACACGCTGTGCCGCAGAAAGGTCAAGGACGAGGACGCCATTATGCCGTGAGTCTGACATTGTTTCTTTTCTGGCTCCTACGAAACGCGAGCGTCGAACCAGGCCCGCATCACTCCACTGACACACTGGGTACCCATTCCATCTTATTTTATTTTCATGTAGTGAATAAAAGTGCTGGCTATAGGTGGAATATTTTGGTTGTTGTGCTTTTGAAATGTGGGTGCATATTGGAAAAAAAAAGAAAGAAAAAAAAGAAACTGGTTCTTTGTTAATTGATTGGTGTAGTGAGTTAAAGGGACAAATAAGTCTAAGATTTGCACTTGAATAGTTGTGTTTTTTTCTCCCATTATTGAAATATTTGATTGTGTGTTCAATATTAACAAAAGTAAATCGTTAAAACTTACCTGTGTCTGTTCTTCTTTCCCATGGTGTCTTATAAATAGTGTTGTTTATGTTCATGTAGTCATTGTAGAGAGTGCTTGTGTTTGAGGTGTGAGTGCTTTAGAGAGAGGCTAAAAGGAACTTAATGGGTAACTATAGAAAAAGAAGTAACTTCATTAGTATTTCATTTATGTATAGTAGTGATTAAAAAAAAACCCTAAAAACGGAGTTTGTTAAATAAAAAGTAGTTTTAATAATAGAGTTCACACACAACAGTTGATAAACAGTGTATTGCAGCAGACCTACCTGCTGCCATTAGTAACCCATAAAGAAAGTGATTTCTTGCATCTCAGTAAAATAGACCTGACGTCTAGGGGGCGCTACAGCCCTGTCTGAACACTATCTTATGTTTTGTTGCAGCTGCATGGACCTTGTAATTACACCTTCTCCCTCTGGTAAACACACACTTCTTCTAAACTCTTCCAGGGTTTGACACTGTCATGAATTAGTTGTTTGCTGTTGTGTTGATGACCCTGATGACTTTACAGTGACACCATCACAACCAAGCTCTTTTTGGAAGAGATGATATCACACAACAGTTCACAACAGCCTTCTCACACTTATCATCTGTACATCTCATCTTCCGTACCGCTTAATTTTTGTGGCCAGAAGCCACCTGTAGCAGATCAACTGCTCATTACTGGTTTATTTATTGAAGGCGTTCCTGCTGACAGAGACTGAGACGACCTGAAAGTAACTGAACATCTGAATGAAATCTAGGTGTGTCTGCCTGTAGTTTGTCTTTATTTCCTGTAGTAGAGCTTGTGTATCTTTCTTCCTCTGGTTTGTAAAGATAAAGTTTATTTGTGTGTGGTACAGATTATGACGACCTTTGAGCTTCATGGCTGAATAAATCACCTCGACATTAAAATAATAAAGTAGATACGTTACAGAAAAACAGAGCTGTAGTGATAAACTGTTTTTATGTCTGAGGGATTTAGTTGCCACACAGCCTTAAGTTTATCATCAGGTCATAACTTGCACTAAAACCTTTTGGCTGTGAGGAAACCAGAAGCAGATCCACAGTGAACTCCACCAGTTTTGCTTTGCTCCACTTGTTCCTCTCTGTGCCAAGTTCTTCCTTGGATTTTCTTTTCCTGTCTTACTTTTTGTGTTTTTCCACACTTTGATTGTTGCATTGGTTTGTCCTTGTGTGCTCCACCCTCATTCATTTCACCTGTGTCTTGACCAGCATCTGTAGCAGGGCTGGGCAATTAATTTCTACAGGGGCCACATGAAAAATCTGAACTGGTCGAGGCCAAACCAAACAATAACTTGAACGTAATTCTGCTCAATGTTAATTTTCTCCCATTGTAAAAAGCAGTAAATTATATATGTTGATAAGCTGCTACTGGTAATCAGAAGTATAAGAATATTATGTAAATAGAGTTTTGGTGTAGGTTGAAGAGGAAAATGAAACACAATCGATCTGTAGTTTTGAATATAACGCATTGGAATGTTGGAAACTTTGTCCTCTTTGGAAAACTTCAGTGGACCAAGGAAGGACCATGTAGCTACATGAATTATTTTAATTCAATTAATAGATTTCAATTACCGTAACTCCCCGATGGACAATATTCAAGTTGCGCTTTCTAGAAAAGAGAGAGAGTTGTTTGGAGGAATTTGTCGGTAAAAACTAAGTTATTCCCTTGAGATGTCACGAAGGCTTTTGAGGGTTAATAGACGGCAAGAAGCTGTTTCAATCTTAGTTTTTGAAGAATTTACAAACTAACAGTGCCATGACGTCAATAATGCATCATGGCTCAAAATAAGAGCAACACAGTCGTATTGCATGCACAGTATAAATACTTGTTCATTTGTGCTTATGACTGACAGACCGCAGGCCAGACAGGAATGCCCAAAGGACCGTATGTGGCCCGCGGCCGTAAAATGCCCAGGTCTCGTCTTTAGGGTTTGCTTTTTAGGATTACCCTGCCATCTCTGCAGCGCCTGAAGATTTGGTTTGCAATTTTTTTTATTAATTACATTTTGTTTCCTTCTCCTGGCCTCATGTGACAGCTAGGACTCATCTATCTGCTGAAGCTCGAAGAGGAAACGATCTGTGGAGAGGAAATGAAACTGAAGTTGATCTAGTGGGTGAGTGGGATAGACTCAAAAGCTGGTATTTAAATGGTCCAATATGTCCTTGATGAAAATAATTAGTTATGGTAATTACAATTGTATAGTTTATCTGAGTTTCTGTGTTCTGTCTGCTGGTGATTTCATACAGACTGAGCTCTTTGATAAACGCTGCTGTAAATATGTGGAGGTTAATCCAGCGTCAGATTTTAATCTGAGCTTCTCTGAAAACTAGTTAGACTCAAACACAACATTCAAGAGCTTTATTATTAAAACCTGATCCTCATGTTGAAGAGCAGATTGATGCATGTGACCATGAAACATAATCTACTGATAGAAAACATGTGTTAACAGCCAGAGGTCACAGTGAACTGTTGACGTGTGAAAAATGACACCACCATGAATGAAGTGCAAAAAAACAAGGAGTGCAGATTTTAAAAATGTGGCAAACAATGAGGAAGCCAGTTGATGTGGAGATGAACATAAATATTATTTAGAGGTGAATTTAAAGTGACTTTGTTTGACAATATTTTATACAGGCAGTTACTACTTTTTTCTTTTTTTTGAATCTAATGTTTTTTTTTATTTATATTAGGTATGTGTGAAACATGGATCAGGGGGTCACTTCAGCACTGGACAGCTCCTCGAACCCCTCTCATTTTTTAAACAACTTAATTCAACCTCAAATTCTACAGGATTACAGTAAGAAGAGATCTGAAAAAAGAAAATACAAATTTGAACATTTATATAGATGTGTACCTATACATATAAAAGCCCAGACGTAAAAATATAAATACAGAGATAATTTTCACACATTTACCATTCAGCTAAGTGCACAACAAGACAAGTAGAGGGTTAAAATACAGTGAGGAACAAACATAACAACATTTACAACATTAATGTCAGTGAATCCATTTGATTAATATATTTAAGACGTTCCGGGGCAAATGGCTGTTTGTCTTTGAGTTTATTATCTGATATCAGTCAAATGGTGAATCTAAGGTTATTAAAAATGATATTGCAGTTGATGTTTTTAATTATTTGTTGTTCTTCAACCTGTGTTACGTATGTATAACTCCTGACTGCCAGGCTAAAACAAAGAGAGATCACTTCACCACCGGACAGCTGTTCTTAATTTCTGCAGTTTATGAATCGGACTATTTATCCCTCGGCTTTAATCTTGTAAATTTACTTTCACAGTCTTTTGCTGCATGTTTCACTATATTTAATGGCCTTTAAATTTCACTTTGTGTTTTGTGTATCTTTGACTATCTGACTAAAACCATCTTTCTTCCGCTATCTGTTTTTCACTATCCATCTTTTTCTAGCTCTTCCTCTTTTTTCCACCGTCTACCGCTGTGGGAATCACCGAGATTAACTCAAAGGGCTGGACTTGTTGACTAGTTCTACACGTCCAGTTGCCTTTATTCCACGCCTTTAGGGTTACCATGACCTGGATGACTGAGAACCTCCACAGAAACACAGAGCACACACAACCCAGGAGAGGTCACTTCAGCACCGGACAGCTCCTCTGACCCCTCTCTACAATGAGAGGTCACTTTAGCTCTGGACACATTATGTTCCTCTGCCTCGGCATGAGGCTTTAATTGAACATGTTCCCTCTCATGGTACAGCTTCATCATGTCGACATGACAGAGACGAGATCTGGAGTGGATGAGATCTCTATCACCAACATTTATTTTGCACAAGATGAGGTCCAGTATGTGGAGCTTCCAAGCTACATTCACGGATCCGAAGCAACACTAAAACCTTGCCACCAGGTGAAAATGAAAACTTTTGTCATGCTTGTTAAACTAACCTTTCATCCCTGACCTGCACGGCATCAAGATCAGCAATCCCCACTGTGTCAAACTAACACACAAACTTTTACAGGTTTGAATCATGTTCGTGTCCTCCTACGTTTTGTTGGAGCTGTTTTGAATCCCAAATGGGTCATTTGTGGGATTCCTGTAATGGTGGCAGCGCTGCTCTTCTGTCCAGTAATACACACCTGAAGCTTCACTGTTCATTAAAACGAACTAACGCGACTGACACAGTTGTTAGATTCCATCAATGAGATTCACATTACTCTCCTGAAAAGAGTTTAACCAGCCAGCGGTAAACCTCTAAAATCTTGCGGATGAAGTTACTTGGCTCGTTATCTCCAGTGGGATGATGACGGAGTCGGTCCCGGGCGATCAGTTCATTAGACCGGCTGCTGCCTCTGAGACGCGCCGGTACCATGGATAACCAGCCCCCGGTCGCTGCTCTTTGTGCACTTCTCCCAAAACAAACGTCGGAGCAAATTTCCAACAGGTGATATCTGGATAAACTGACCACAGACTGGGGATTTAACAGTGACTTTCTCACGATAAAAAAATATTAAAACTTTTATCAGCTAGAGGACTTTATGCGTAGTTGTGATGCTGGCTGTGTGTGTGTTTTGAACGTCGTTTCATTTTCAATTGCTCAATAAAAAAATTTAATAAAAGATTATAGACCACTTTTCCTGCTTGAATAAGACTGAGCCTGAGCTGGTATCTGTGTGATGCCTCAGCAATTGAGCTCCAAACCACTTTTTTTTTGCAAGGTTCATCTGATGGACATCTAGGGACAGATTCACTAAGGTTTACATAACTTTTACTCATGCAAAACCTGCACAGGCTGAACAATCTCCCCTCTGTTTGTTTTTGAAGACCCTGTTCACATGTTTCAAAACCAAACACAGAGAGACAGATGCAGGTTTAGCATGAGCAAAAGCTGTGCAAACCTTAGTAAATCTGGACCCTAGTCTCATGCTAAAATTGACTGTAAATTCACCTTTAAAGTTGTTTAAAAAAAAAAAAAAAAAAAAGATTACTTAGATTTTCTTCCACATCTTGTTGTGACTAGAGGCTGTTTCCAAGCACTGATTCTTCACCTGAATCAGATTAACTTCTGATTACTGGTTTATTTATTGGAGTAAGTGTACATCTGAATGAAATCTGGGTGTGTCTTCTGCCTGAAGTTTGTCTTTATTTCCTGTAGAGGAGCTTGTGTGTCTTTCTTCCTCTTTCTTCCTGGTTGGTAAAGATAAAGTTTATTGTGTGTGGTACAGATTATGACAACGATCACCTTGACATTAAAATAATAAAGTAGCTGCTAAAGAAAAACAGAGCTGCAGTGATGAACTGTGTTGTCATAACTCACACTAAAAGCCTTTTGGTCGTCAGTAAACCAGAAACAGATCCACAGTGAACTCCACCAGCTTTGGCGTCTCTCCATTTGTTCACCTCTGTGCCAAGTTCGTCCTTGGTGTTTCTCATCTTGTGTTACATCCTGTGTTTTTCAACACTTTGATTGTTGCATTAGTTTCTCCTTGTGTGCTCCATCCTCATTCATTTAACCTGTGTCTTAACCCATGTCTTTTTAGATTTATGAAAAGACAAATGCTGGATGAATCCTATAATGGCTTTTATCAATGAAATCAGAAGAAATTCAGAATTTCCTCAAACACAACTCATGTACAGAGCACGGATTGGTTCAGAAAGCTCATTCTGTCCTATATACAAACAGAAGAACACTAAAGGGTTAAACACACACTAGGCCATTCAGTCCTTTAGTCTGTTACAGCTGGGACGTGTGCCAACCTGAACGGCCACTGGAAGCCAGCCCTTCAAAGTAAAGGTGGAGAGATTAAAAGTACAAGAGGAAACTGTTACAATATCTAAAAGGTTGGTAAGTGAGGAAAGTAAAATAATAACATGTCAGTATTATTTGTCCATTTCTAAAAGCAGACGTTTCCAAACATTAATGAATTCATTTTTAATGAGTGTATGAGGACAAGTGTTCAGCAATTACAGTTTACAAAGTTGATCCTTCTCTGGTTGTAAAAAAATGTAAAAATCAAGAGTGAACTACATGAAATGATCAGAACAAAACACAAAAACAATGACACTGAGAACAGCACAGGACACAAGGATAAAATAAGATAAAAAAAAATGAACAAGAACCAGGTTTGAAGAAAAAAAGGCTGATGGATGCTCAGAAAAATAAGAATATCCAAGAAGAAAAATCATGCAGCACATCAATAAAAAACAGGCATGCAAGAAAAACAATTACAACTGAAACCAGAAACTATGACACTCACAAGGATACGAGTGAGCTCTTGTTCAGACCTGTTTCACAATCAGAATGCAAAACTAAAAGTTGAACTTTATGATCATCAGGTAATGACAGGTTTAAATGTAATTACACACACAGGTAATTAAAAAGACAGATGACAGAAACATGAAAAAGAACATGATGAGTTTTCACTGGAAACCTTAAAGGTTGGATTCAAGGAAGATGGGGTGAAAAGCTACAGTTACTGAGTTCACATAAAGAACATGATTCAAGAGTGTTTGTTAACAAATTCTGTTCACATATTCAGCTTCAAATGTAGATACATCAGATGACAGAATATAAGAATGTTCAGAGTCTCATTTATCTCTTCACTCTGAGGCTGGCCTTGCAGCTTTACCTCATGTCAGGATAATTATAATATTATACGCCTACTTGGCAAAACATTAGGTTCACTAGTGCAGATGAATGTGTTCTAATATAACAGTCCTTCACTAAATCTTCCTTTATTCTTCATGTTCTAACATTCAGTTGATGTAGAAACAGCCCCAGAAAGGTGAGAATTCACCAGGATGATCATTGTGGAGGATCTAGTTTGTGGTGCTGTTGAACTGGATTTAATTTAGCAAAAGTATGACACTGATCTTTCTTGTAATAAACCTTTCTGACTGCAAGAGAAGACTTGTCAGGGGTGATCACTTCTTTCTTCAGCACATCAATATACAACACTAGAAACCGCAGGCTCCACAATGACAGCTTTAAAAAATGGAGTTTGGAGCCAAAGTGAACACTGAACGTTAATCCTCTTGTTCAGACAGTTCATCTGAGGTCAGATTCTTCAGTAACTCATGATAGTTTCTCAGAGTTGTCGTCTATTAGATGAATTTCTCTCTTTAACTGGGTTTTATTCTCAGGCTGTGGTGGATGGAGGTGAGATGACGACCTTTAATAGACACACATGAAATCTCCTTTAATTTGGGGAAATGAGTCTTTAATCGTGGGCATTTTGTTCCGGTTTGTGTTGTTGGCTCAGGTCAGATGGAGTCAGAAATGACTGAAAGAGGAAATGGGAATTAATAGTATATGTCAGATTCTGAGAACTAGTTTTCTTTTCTCTTTTCTCCACATTAACAGTCAGTGTGAAGAGCTGCAGCTGACTTTAGCCTCCAAGACTCCAGAGTGAAGTCTGCTTCCTCATCCAGATGGAATTCACTTCACCATAATCAGCCTGAACCTGAGTCCTTTCACCTTTCTGTGCTCAGTCATCGACGTTATTTCTCCGGTAATAATGGAGCTTCTGTTCTGAAGGATTTCTCCGGAAGTGTTGGTTGTTGCTGCTTGTACATTAAGTCTAGAAATCGAAAGTGTCCTGGATGCGTCGGTTGAGCTGTGAGGAGTGGCCTCAAGAGTCCTTATATCTGAACAAATAAACTGGTGTTACGATGTTTCTTCTTCAGAGGACTTGGACAGAGATGGAGCTTCTTCCTCTCGTGTGTTTCTGTCTCCTGACCTGCTCTGGAACAACGTTTGGTGACGAAGGTGAGAAAATCTAATATATATCTAATTTAATCTTTACAGTGTCTGGATGGAAATGAGCGGTCTGTGGATGTTTCAGATCAGTTCTCTTAGTTTAGTGAGTAGGTCTGGATAACGGCAGCATCTGCACCTGCTACTTCCGCGTTTAACTCCATTTTAAAATAAAGAGAATCCACAGACATCATCCTCCACCATAAAATATGACGCCCTTTACTGACAGCATCCTTCTGGTTCTTTCTACTGGTTTAATCGACATGATCAGGGTTTAGATGTTTGTTATAATCTGGTGTGTTTTAACACTGGGTGGGACTGAGCTGCGTTTTCCGGATGCGTCTCTGTTTACGGGAATTAAATGCGCAACGTTTATTCCAGATCGTATTTGTGTGCCCACGATATTTATAATAATATTAACGAAGATTAAAAGGAGGTTTATTCAAATCGTTGTCGAGAACTATTCTCTTGCTTCTCCTCAACTATCTGTTTTCTTGAAATTTTCATCCCAAAATAAACATTAAATAAATATACTCTCAGTGTCATTATTGTGGTGTTGTAATGAAAGGATGAACTGCGCAGACAGACGGAGTGGAATGAACTCACGTTTAATACCGACACAAGGTTACCTCCTGGAAAGTTAGAACAGACTACAACTCCCTGAACCCAAGCACTTCCTGTCTGAGCTTTAGCACAAAACTGTGACGGGCTCTCAACAACACCAGTAGACAAGTGAAATTAAACCGGGTGATCATTATGACCTTCATGATGGATCACAGCAATTCATAGTTTGTAAATAAGAAAGCTTTAAATTCCAGAAATGCTTCTCCATCCCACCTAAACACAGCTTCGGCTGATTCATAATGTTAGAAGCTGTTTGATATTAATACCTGCTAAGTTTTCAGTCTGTTACACTTCTCCCAACATGGACAGAAAAATCAATGAATGCAGATGTAACACCTCCCCTCAGCCCAGGTACAGAAGCAGAGTACAGTAATCTTTCTGGGAACCTGTTGGTATGAGGCTCTTCTATCAGATAATCCTCCAGATCAGTGAAACTACACTAACAGGCATTTCTGATCGGATGAGAAACAAAAATGTTTATGCTTGTAAGAGAAAGAAGGAGGAAGCTCAGGTTCTCATTCAAGTGTGGTCACATAAGAAAATGATTTAATTAGAACAGAAGTTATAGTTCAGTAGAAATAATCTTCATATTTTAAACTGAGACAGAAACAAACATCACTCTGTCATTAAAACTAGTTGACACGATCATCAAAGGATCATCACGTCCTGACTTGATGAACTTCTATGTTAATATCAGCTTCATGTGAATCATGTCAACCCTTTAAATAGAAGCTTTTTATCAAATCTCCACATGGAAAAAACACTGAACAACATTGACTCTGTGTCTGAAACACAATAAATCTGTGTCTCCATCAGCAGAACAGAGAGACATCTGAAAAACTGACATTTTTACTAAATGGAATCATCATCCTTCAAACATCCTGATAACAACGAGTCACTGATGTTACTGAACCTGATCTAAAGAAATCTGCAACTGCATCACAACAATGACAATGTAGCACCACTGTGGCTCCTCCTGACATGACAGAGGCTTTAATAAGAGATAAAGGGACGTCCAGGGTGGAAACTTTATTTTAGCAATAAAAAGACTTGTTGATTTATTGGTATTTAATCTTTATTTAAGGGGGAAATGTTTTGTGAAGAAGCAATTGAAGATTACTCGACAACGATCTGAATAATCTTTCATTCAATTGTTGTTAGTAAAGCTAGTGGACACATAAATATGTCTTGAAATAAAATAATACAACATGTCAGTTTTTCAGATGTCTCTCTGTTCTGCTGATGGAGACACAGATTTATTGTGTTTCAGACACAGAGTCAATGTTGTTTGGTGTTTTTTTTTCATGTGGAAATTTGATAAAAAGCTTCTGTTTAAAGGGTTGACATGATTCACATGAAGCTGATACTAACACAGAAGTTCATCAAGTCAGGACGTGATGATCCTTTTATCGTGTCAACTAGTTTTAATGACAGAGTCATGTTTGTTTCTGTTTGTCTCAGTTTAAAATATGAAGATTATTTCTACTGAACCATGACTTCTGTTCCTATTTAATCATTTTCTTATGTGACCACACTTGAATGAGAACCTGAGCTTCCTCCTTCTTTCTCTCCCATGCATAAACATTTTTGTTTCTCATTCGATCAGAAATGCCTGTTAGTGTAGTTTCACTTATCTGGAGGATTATCTGATAGAAGAGCCTCATAACAACAGGTTCCCAGAAAGATTACTGTACTCTGCTTCTGTACCTGGGCTGAGGGGAGGGGTTACACCTGCATTCATTGATTTTTCTGTCCATGTTGGGAGAAGTGTAAGAGGCTGAAAACTCAGCAGGTATTAACATCAAACAGCTTCCAACATTATGAATCAGCCAGAGCTGTGTTTAGGTGGGATGGAGAAGCTTTTCTGGAATTCAAAGCTTCCTCATTTACAAACTCTGAAGTTGTGAGATTGACACAGATTCAAGTTAAGAAGTAAGTCACTATTCTCCCTTCATGAAGGTGATAATTATCAGGTTTATTTAAACCTACCACGTTCAGTCACAGTGTTTGTCTGGTTGTCGGTGACTGTTGTTGACATTTTGTCCTCGTTCTTCTGAATAAAGTCCAAACAGCATCTGTGTTTCATGGAGTCCTGCTGCTCTATTGATTTCACATCGTTCTTACAGACACATTATTTCTGTTCCTGCATAGAGACAATGCAGAATAACCTTGAATGGGTTCCCTGGAGGGTTGGATTAATGTGCTTTTGTCTTCCTGGTCATAGATAGAGAACAAGTCAGGAACATGTCTGATTTCACTGAGAGGGTCACTAATCATTTTACTGCTTTGAAAGAGAGACGAGCAAAGTTTCAGGATCAGTGACTAATGTGATGACGCTGATTGTAAATCAAGTAAAGTGGTTGAGTTTTAAATGTGTGAATTTATTCCACGTTCTAATCAACACAAAGTCCCCTGCTCTTTATTCTGGATCTGCTGCAGCTAAAATGAAACATGATGAACTGAATCCCAGCAGTTATTTCATTCATTCTGGTCTTTACATCCAAAGTTTGTGATAAATGGAAACCATCCGTCGATGAACACTGTGCCAAACAATGTCAGGAAGAATCTGTTTTTTATATTTGTGTTATGATGCTGTCTAGGGTTTACTGGTGTTACAACTATGTGAGATGATAACCACACAATCCAGAAGTCTGTTAATTGTGAAATGTGAAGTGGAATTTAATTTGTTTACAACTAATTTTCTCTGACTAGTTTGAGGATTATCCAGTTGGTGCAGGGGTATTTATTCTCTGTATGAGTTGAAACATGCGCCATAATAAAATCAAGATGTAGACTTATACAGTTTAATTTGTGTTCTGTTTTCCATCTAGTGGCGATAGGTGGTATTGCGGTACTCTGAGTTGATACCACGAGATGGAAGCATTACACAAAAAATATTGTTAATTTAAGGACATATATGGTGCCATTGATTTCAGTTAATTAAAATAATTAATTAACTGGAGTCTTGCTGCTTGCTAAACACTTGAACAGGATTCCCACAGCAAAATAGAATTTGTAGCTTTCCAATAGAAAACACAAAAGAAATCTTACTTTATTTATTTTTGTCTTCTAGGACCACTTGTCACCACAAGGATGGTTAAAACAAATGGGGAAGTCATTTTACCCTGTTCCTTCAGCACCATTGACATTACAGCTGAAACATTTGACTGGAGAAAAGAGGATATGAAGGAGGTGTTCATGTACGCTGCAGGGAGTCATTATAATAACGGACGTCCAGGTCAAGATCCATATTTCAAAGGTCGAGTCTTTCATTTTGAAGATCAGCTCCAGTCTGGTAATGCCTCCATAGTTATCAGAAACATAAAGAAGACAGACAGTGGAAGGTACAGCTGTATTTTTCCATTTCCTCAGCCTGGAAGGACAAGATCCATCATTGAGCTCATTGTTGGTGAGTACTTCCATGAAACAGTTAAAGATTTCCTGATTATTTACAGAAGTGACTGGTTCATGTGTCCCAGATGAACTCAAGTCAAATTATCATCAGTCAGAAAAACAGTTTACATCATAAAATATGTTTGTAATAAAACAGGGTGATCATTTCTTTTCTTGTCTTCAGTTTTATTTGACTGTCAGGTTGATGATTTCACACAAACAACTCTAACATATATTTTCTTTTCTCTTTTAGATTGTATCTTAACCTCTTAGGGTTTTATTTACGACCATGAACATTTCTGCATCTTTAAACTGGCTAATTTTACTCATTTATAATCTAAATGCTATAAAGAACTGAAACAGATGTGTTGTTTTACCATGAAGAAAACTCTGAGGTTTCATGTAGTGTGTTAGTATTACTTGTTGCTCTAACACAGGTCATTGGTTGGAGGACTTAAAAGAAAATTATTGGAGCTATGTAGTTTTTAAACTCTATCTTCATATTCCATTTAACATGAATCAGTCATAACACAGATTTTTCAGGCTGGAATTTACAGGGTTTCACCTTCATTTAGTTTATAATCTCTGTGCCAGATTTCATGTTGATAGAGTGAAGTGACTCTGAGATATTTCACAAAGTGCAGTTCCGAGCATCTCCAGCAGGTGACTACACAACTCTACAAAAAACTCTTCAAATTGAAAAAGAAATGACGATAAGTCTTATTTATGACGCTAAATATTTAACTAAATTTCTAGTTTAACTATAAACCATTTGTCATTGTCGTTTTTTAAAATATTTAAACGTTTATTGTCCTCTAATTTAGACTTTTTTGACATTTAAAACCACATTTTCTCTTTAAAACGTGCTCCAGTATGCCGGAAACTCCAACTGCATTCACTTCCATATATGGTCATTCAGGTCATTTTACCGGCTACAATCTCCCAGTGTTTTCAAGGTGCTGACTTTCTATTGGATAAAACTAGCTGTCAATCAAATCCTATTTGAGATTCTCTCCTCTGATTGGCTTCTGGTGTTAAACGACTGTTTATCTCTTCGCATTACTTTGCGGAAAGATGCTGATTGGTTCGCTTTCTTGGTGGGCGTTTCTGTAGTTCAGAGATACTGAACTTCATTGGTCGAATCTTTGTTTAATATTTTAAAATGACCGGAAAGTTGTAGTTTTTAAGGTTTGTGTCACTGCGCTAAAATTAGCGACGGAAATAATTCACTTTTATTTACGATTTTTTTGTTCCGCTTGGACTTAAAAGCGATGGATTTAATGTTTGGAGATTTGTTGTTCAAAACGAGCCACAGTTCGTGAAAAAAAAAAAAAAATTCGATCTTTAAAAGCTTTTTAACTGCGGCGAACAAAGTTACCTGGAAAGTTTCTAACTATTTACTATCGTAAAGTAAGACGGTGTTACGTTTATGTCGTAATTCCTTCATGAAGGTCCATGAATGTGTCGTAAAAACGATCATCTGATCTTTCTAACGAGCTATAATATGTCTGGACGGACGTCTCCGCTCAACATGTAAATATACAGTATGTTTATTTATTAGTTTTTACTTTTAAATATCGGGTCGCATCCAACCTCTGCACCTTAAAAGGTTAAAAGACAGAACGAAGGAAAATAAACCAGGTAAGACCTGATTCTGATGACGTCACTGATGAGTGATCTCACCTGGATGTGATGAAACTAATCACTGATTATTGGACACATTTATACACCAACATCTCTTTAGTTTGTACCAGTTTTCATCCTGTAGAAGGTTTGTAAATAGTTTTTATATAAATGAAGTGACCTGAAACTATAGAAAGTACATTTTTGACGTCTGGATGATTCTCAATACTTTATTTATGATGCACTAATATTGATAAAGGTTTGGGTTTTAGCTGTTGTAGCTGTGTAGGTTAAAATCAGATGATCTTTACATCTCCATGTATCACTGATGGAGACATTATTAATATTTTATACATATATACCAGTGATGTTCTTTATTTCCATTCTAATGAATCCAGTTTCAGTCAGTGTTTCTGTAATAATCCTCTGAGGCGTCTCATCCCTGTGGGGAAAGTATGGAGTTATAGTGGCAAGAAGCAGCAGTGCAAAATACAAATAAATAAATAAATAAATAAATGAATAAAATAAAATAAAATAAAATAAAAAAATAGAATAAGGTATAATGAAATAGTATAACATATATATATGTATATATATATACATATATATGTATGTATATATATATACATATATAATAAATTACGTATTGCATCAGGTTTAAAGTAGCTATCTAAAAAGCTGAAAAAAAAAATAATTAATGAAAGTTTGAAGGGTAAGGAGGCTGAAGATACATAATGACAATCATGAATATCATGAATAAAGACATTTTGGAGAGAAAATAACATGAAGTAATACAGGGATGAGTCGGTAGAGACAGATGTAGGTTCTTTGTATGTCCAAGAAAGAAATTTCCCAGCAGCAGAGCTAAGAAATGCTGACATTGACAATTCTGACTTCAGTTCCTGTTTATTAGTTTTCCCAGCCTTTTATGTCCCTCATAATGTTTAGTTTCATGTATATGAACTTTTTGCAGGGCTCTCATATGGAATTCATTTGTGATATAATATTTATTCTGTCATTGGTGATATAATATTCTGTTATTATTTTTAGCAGATTATAATCCACATAAACAAAATCAGAAAGGGTTAACCAAAACATTTTAGTTTTATGTCA
>NC_061773.1:26384661-26405707 GCF_022458985.1 Mugil cephalus
AAAGAAGAATTTTCCTTGTGTGTTGTTCAAATAGACACATTTATCTGGAGACCAGTTTCAAAGACCATCACATACGTGTTTGTCTAAATATGTTAAATGTGATGAACTTATTTTCTCCACAATGACTGCAGCTTCCTAACAGCTGCTTCATTCACTGCAGGAGAACTGAAGAAAAACACAATTAAGTTTTGACTTAAAGAGAAGATGGACATAAAATAGAGCTCAGAAAATATCTGAGTAAATAACAGGAAACACTTTATTTTCCCCGGTTTTGTCTCATTAAGAAGTTGATGATTGCACATAAATGTCCTCTTTTACATCTTAGAAAAAACAACAGCAGAGCCAGTTACCCAAGGTTAGTCCTCATTATGACGTTACTGAAGATCTCACCTCTACATGATGTAGATTCACCTCTTGTCTTGTTATGAATTTTACTTTCTTGGCATCTAAATCATTTAGAACATTAATGGTTTCCAGTTTTATTGGAAAAAATTAAATAACATGTCCTCCAGTTAAATCTCTGATCAGCTGCTGTTTGGTTCAAATTAATAATTATAACTCATCTGTCATGTGAACAGTTTCCATTTATATTTACAATTCATTATCAAAAATCTCACTTAGTCAACTCCTCTGTAAACTACTGGACTCCACGGCCATAAAATTCTACCTTTTCTAAAATGTTCTGTTCTTGTTGACACGGTCAGAAATGTGGCTCCTTTCTGATCGTCCTCCAGTAAAACTCCAATAAGAAGCATCATCAGATGAAGATGTCTCTGAGATGTAGTCCAGAGTCCATCCCAGCCTGGGCTCAGGGTGGAGAAAACCTCCAGACAGACTGTCAGACATGTTTTCACATCTCAGGATCACAGCAGGAGGAAAAGCACAAGTCACATGGAAAAGGCTAAAGTAGAGAGGCAGGACAGAGATTCAAAGCTCCTTCATACTGATGAACAACACGTCTCAGAAAGAGGAGGATGCTACAACATCAGCCTCCTCACTCCTGACACCAAAACCTAAAGCAAGCTGTTAGCTGTGAACCCAAGCAGGAGGAAACTGGACATTAGATCCATGCTGACATCACTGAGCCTGCTTTTAATCTGCACTGACTGCTACAGTTTAGATTTCAGGACCATCAACACATGCTGCTGTTCTCTCTGACTGTGTTACATTAACTTCATGTCTTCTGTTTCAGGATCAAACACTGGATGGACTGTTGGTGTTGTCTTTGGTGTTCTTTTTGTTCTTGCTGTTATCGTTATTATTGTTCTCTGGGTTAAACTAAAAAGTAAGTTTAAATAATTCTTATTCTATCAGTAAATCTGATCAGACATCATCATCTTCTTCCTCTGTTTCCATGTCCAGAGTCTTGACAGTAGTTTAGTGAGAAATGAAACCTTGTGTTCATGTTTCCACTAATGATGACTGAACCTGTGTGTGATTGCTGTAATCCTTCCTCCTGTTCATACTGATCCTAACATGGACAGGACACAGTCTCCAGTCCTCATTCTATTATCTGGACTTAATGTGAGGCTTTCAGCAGTCTGACTTCATCCACTGGATATTTGTCAAAGTTTTCTCCTTCATCAAACCAAATGTCCTTTCAGTCTTTCTCTTCCTTTAAGTTCTAAAGTGACAGTAACTTGTGAAGAGAGACACTTGATTTGAGTCTGACTGAGACTGATGAAGCTTCATCTGAACTTTACAATCTGGTTTAGTTCACAATGAGGATTGTGGCTTTGACCACTATCACAGGAGGAAGTATGAACAAGAGGAGTGGATCAGAACAACATCATTTACTTCATTTCTCACACTAAAACACTTTTAGGTGTTTCCATCTTGAAAACCTTTCTCCACCCATCCTCTTAACTTACATATGTTTATTTTCTTTCCTGCAGGCACAGGTAGTGTAGTTTAAGAAAAGGAAACTCATCATCCACTGAAAAAAAAGGAGGGTCGACAGCTGGACCAATAAGTCACCTCATGACTTCTCTGTTTCACTTTAGTCTTTTTTTATTCATGTGAGGACCACTGGAACTATTCTTTGACTCATCTTTTGTTCTCATTCAGGAGATTTATTTATTTATTTATTTTTTAAAGTTCAGGTTCACGTTAACAAAAGAAGTTTGTTTCTCTATTAACACTGAGGTTCTGCTGTTTGTCATTGTGACTCTTGATGCTGTTGATGCTCATTCATGCAGGTGGTATAATGTGACTTTGATTTATTTTATTTTAACATGTCTCTCATGTACAGTTATGAACAGAAACACAACGCTCATGTTGACTATGATATTTGAATATGTATATATATATATATATATATACACAGTGTGTGTATATATATATATATATGCATTTTATTTAGTGGTTCAGCTCAAGATTATTATTTCCTTTTACTAAGATGAATAATCAATTCATGATTCAGTTGTTCCTTCAGCCTTTCAATGATCACAATCCAAAGACAATAACTTGAATTAAAATATAAAATGTAAAAAAAGAAAAAAAAAAGCAGATGATTTTAACAAATCAAGTATTTAATTTAATTGATTCATTGATGAATGACTTCAGTTCTGATTTTGTTAAGTGATGATGCATTTTTTGATTATCATGTAGTTTCATGCTGTGCTTTATTATTTCTATCAGGATGTTAAAATAAAACATGACAATAATCAAAGTGTTTCTTTGTGTGATCAGACCTTGATGAGAGAAACGAGGCCCCCTGGTGGCTGACTGCAGTACAGGACACACACACACACACACACACGCACACACACACACACACACACACACACCACTTCAGGAACAACTAAAAAAAAAAAAAAAGAACAGCACAAGGTGTTGCCTTGGCCTGTATAACAAATAGGAAATATGTGGCCTCAATTAAGTGTAGCTGCTTATTAGTAACCCTTTTCATTTAGGTAAGATTTCCCTGCAGAATTTTATACTACTGTAGATTTCAGGTAGTACCCACTGAACACAAATGCCTACATATGTGACAAATGGCTGTAACATACCGGCCCTTAATTGTAAATGGCAAAAGACATTACAATTCCCTTCAAATCAAATTATTACAGAGCTATAACACCAGTAATACACACAAATTGTACCAAACAATACTCAATATTTGTACACATAACCTGGTTTCTCTCAGAAGTCATCATAAATGTCACTAACAACTTGCTGCTTCCTGTAATAGGCCTAGCTTAGTAATGGGTCTTTCGAAATGTTTGTCATCGTCTGGAGACGTACAGAGCGTACCAGACCCTTTTGGTCGAGAAAAGTTTCCACAACTCTGCCAAGAAGACAAGATCCACGTGAAGCAGCAGAATCCATGGAACTGCAAGAACAAAATTTCTCCTTTTCCAATTCCATTTTTGGGGTTCTTGAAGCAGAGGAAGGTACTCCTGTACCCACTGTTTCCAAAATAAATCTGTGATGTATTGGACTTGCCGCCATCTCCTCTTCACATACGCATCATCCTTACTAAATAGACCAGGTGACAAGACTGGTTTCCCTTTCATCAGGAGAATGTGATTAGCAGTGAGTGGTTCAAAATTAGTGGGATCATCTGAGAGCTTAGTGAGGGGACGACCACTCAATATAGCCTCAACCTCGCACAAAACAGTGTGGAGCCCATCATCATCCAGAGTTTGCAGACGTAACACAGAGGTGAGAACTTTCCTTACCATACGAATGACACGTTCCCAGACACCACCATGGTGTGATGCTGCAGGGGGGTTAAAGTTCCACTGGATGCCATCTTGCAATAACACTCTCTGTATCTGGTTGTGATTTAGAGAAGCAAGTGCTTCTCTCAGCTCTTTCTCAGCTCCCACAATGTTTGTACCATTATCTGAGTGCATAGAAGATACTTGTCCTCTTCAGTTGATGAACCTTCTTAACGCATTAATACATGTGTCAGTATCCAAGGATAAAGCCACTTCCAAATGAACAGCTCTGCTTGCCAAACATGTAAAGATGACATCATACCATTTACACACACCTCGACCTCTCTTCACTTCTAAAGGCCCAAAGTAATATATTCCCACATTTGTGAAGGGAGGGAAATTGGGAAGGAGCCTTTCCTTCTCTTTGTATCGTCTGCAGAAGCTGCACTGTGATATGATTTTTCTCACAGCTGAAATGGTGCTTGTTATCCAGAACTTCTTTCTCAACCTTGACAGCGTGTGATTTCTTCCACTATGGCCCACTTGTTGGTGCATGTGTCTTAATATGAGTGTGGAGATGTGTTGATTTTTCGACAAGATGAGTGGATGCTTTACCTCTTCTGGTAAAGCTGCCTTACTCAATCGGCCTCCAATTCTCACAAGTCCATCCTCCAGACATGGGTCCATTTTGTAAATAGAACTATCTTGTGGAACACATTTTCCAGCTGACAGGGCAGTAATCTCCTCTCTGAACCTTTTCTGCTGACTGTAACAAATGATGGAAACTTCAGCATCCAAAAGATTCTCAGCTGACAAAGTTCGACTCATTGCTTGTTTGGCCCTCTCCACCTCCAGTGACACATGTGCTTCAGCTACATCCTTTCTATTGAACTCAAGGGCATGCAATTCCTTTATCTTTCGCTTTAACTGCAGAAGAATCCTCTTCCATTTGAGAAACCAGGCAACTGCCACCTTAAGTTTCCTCCAGTCGGAAAAGTATAATAGGAGCTGTTCTGTTGCATTAGGGGAGTCCTGAGTAATTATTGTGTTTACTGTGGCATCCCTTTTGACCTCTACATCATCGGCCGCAATTATGGCCTTTGTGATGTCTGAAGGCCAATCCTTTTCTGGGTCAAAGAGAAACCTTGGGCCTTCAATCCAGCTACCTTCAACAGATCTCCAACCTTCATCCCTCTAGAGGCGCAGTCAGCAGGGTTGTACTTAGTATTGATGTACCTCCACTGAAAGACATGAGTTGCATCTCTGATGGTTGACACCTGATTCACCACAAATGTGTGGAAACGTCTGTCCTCATTTCTTATGTACTTGAGTACTGAAGTACTATCTGTCCAGAAAGTTGAACGATCCAGTGTCAGCACCAATTCTGCTTTTAACATCTGATCCACTCCAACAGTGAGGACAGCAGCTGTAAGCTCCAGACGAGGAATGGTTATCTGTTTCAGTGGGGTGACTCTTGCCTTTCCCAGCAGGAAGGAGACATGGACCTGGCTCTCACTGATTTCAACTCTGAGGTAGGTGACAGTGCCAAATCCATCTTCACTGGCATCAGAAAAGTTGTGCAGCTCTGCTTTAATGGGCTGTCCAAAGTGTTTGGGCTTAATGCATCTCTTCACTTTGAATGAAGCCAACCCTTTCAGATCCTCCAGCCATCCTGTCCACTGATGACCAATGTCTGCAGGTATGTTGTCATCCCACCCACAACGTCTGCGACAGAGCTCTTTCAACATAACCTTTGCTGGCAGTGTCACTGGTGGAAGAAACCCCAAGGGATCATAAACTGAACAGATTGAACAGACTGAACAGAACAGAACTGCTCTGTGCTTGCTCTTTCACCATCATTTTGAATTTGAATGTGTCCGACTCCACACACCACTGCAGTCCGAAGGCTCTCTCAACTGGAAGCTTGTCTCTATCCAAATCCAGTTCTTTCCAGTCTTTAGCTCTATGCTCCTCTTCAATGGTTTGCAGCACTGTCCGGCAGTTACCAATCCATTTTGTCAAAGTAAAGCCTCCCATTACGCAGAGGTCCCTGAGAGCTTTAACCATCACAACGGCCTCCTCCTCTGAGGGCAAACTCTTCAAACAGTCATCAAAATAAAAATTTTGCCTGACCGTTTTCACCTCTGATGGAAAGTGTGCACAGTTGTCTTCTGCTATCCTCCTGAGTGCATAACTGGCACAACTTGGAGATGAGACTGCTCCAAACAAATGAACTGTCATCCGATATTACACAATCTCTTGGCTCAATTTACCAACAGGCCACCATAGGAAGCGAAGAAAGTCCTTGTCCTCTTCAGCCACTTTAACCTGGTAGAACATGTGTCCCAAGAACGCCACTGGCTCCTGTCTGAATCTGGAAAGGACTCCTAGCAGTCAACAGCTGGTTTCTTGGGCCTTAAAGAAGCTGGCTGTTGAGTGAGGCACCTTTAAACTCAGCTCAACAGTCAAACACAACACGCAAAGTACCCTTTCTGGGATGACACACACCATGATGGGGAATATACTAAACTTTTCCATTTTCTCCATCCAGTTGATGTTGAGGCACTTTCTCTGCATAGCCTTTCCTTATAACATCAGTAAAGAAACTGGTGTATTCCTCATAAAACAGTTCATCCTTTCTGAACTTCCCTTTCAATCCTAGCAGCCTTTGCTTGACCATGCTAAGATTATTGGGAAGAGTGAGCTGCTCTTTCCTAAAGGGCATTTTGATATTGTAATGACCATCCTGAAGCTGTGCTGCTTCATCCATAATCTTTAAGAATCTGATTTCTTCCCTTGACATTGCTTTTTCCTCTGTACTTCTATCATTGAAATCGTGATTGTACTGGTTGTTCAACATCACCTCCAGCTTACACACAGAAATCCTATTGACGTCAGCCACTGAGAACCCTGTGTTATGTTTGCTGTTCTCTCCATCTCAAAGGGGACCATTAACTACCCAACCAAGTACAGTTCTTACTGCATACGGGCCATTCCCTTGGCTATTGACAACTTCCCAGGGTTCCAATACCTTTGGGACGTTGGTACCAATCAACATGTCAACATTGGCGTGTATGCAGGGAATCTGAACTTCAGAGACGTAAGACCACTGTGACAGCTCTTCCTGTGAGATAATGTTGTTGGGGGTCACAGGTATTTTTCTTTGAGTGAGAACTTCTGGGAGACTGTGGTGTATTGATTCACCATCTATTTAATTTACCAGCTAGTTATTGTATGGTAACTATGTTCATGATCTATGTTAGGTAGATCTATGTGTAACCAGACAGGTGTTGTATATTGATGTGCTGAAGAAAGAAGTGATCACCGCTGACAAGTCTTATCTTGCATTTAAAAAGGTTTATTTACAAGAAAGAACAATGTCAAACTCTTGCCGAATCTGAGAGAGCCTCTGGCCAATCGTCGAATCCCCTCTCCCATTCAGCTCCCACAGTCACCTTATATAGGATGGTCATCCCCGAGAACCCCATACACAAACAAAGCTTTAGGTTGTATGTCCTGGTTCGTTTTACGAACTGGCATCTGGTAAATGACCTTTTGACCTTTTGACCTTTAACTTTATACACACTTCACAACCCCCAGGCACAGGAAAGGGACAGATAAGAAGAACAAGAAGATAATATACTACATTCCCCCCTTCGAGGCTCCTAGAGTCTCGACCACCAAAAAACACATACACACATTCAAACACAAAAACATATTCATTGTTATAACAGAATGATATGTCCTTCTTACAGTGCCAGTTACAGCACAACCCTTAACGATACAACAAATTCATGGAGTGTGAGAGCGAAAACCTATCAGACAGTCATCTTTCTTAAAATGTCCACCTTTCAATCTAGACAGGAAATTCTCTCACGGCCCCTCTGTCTCAGGCGACCACACAGTAGTACTCCAAGCCTACTAAAAAGAAGGATTTCTAAAATGTATAGGGAAATATCTTAAGCAGAGTATATATATGGATACCTCAGAAAATAAATCAAAACCATATCCAACATCAGGCTGGTCGACCCATCGGACCCTCCATTGGACCTTTCCCTTCCTAGCATTACTTTCCTTAAACACCCCGAAAACAAAAAGAAAACAACTGAGGTTTAATACATCCACTTTCTTAACAAGCACATAACTCAATTACATTCATTACAACATTGACAAAACAAAAGTATGTTGCACTGTGATTCTTTTCCACTTTGCTCCATTCGTTTTCCACTGGCACTGCAAAGCTTCATCACAGCGTCCTAGTTCAGGGTCCTTCAGTCCCCGAACACCCAGCTTCTCACATTGATCCTCCTTCAATGTCCTTCTAAGTGGAGAAAAGACAGCACACCAGTATCTTTGCAAACATTAAAACGAATAGACACAATATATTTAAAAACAAACATCAACACACACACATTTCTCCCTTGACTCTGTGGATGATAAACTGCCCCTGACGCTGTTTAATCCCCAGTTTCTGTAAAATCAGTTTCACAGTTTTATCCACAAACTCCTTCCCGTTATCCGAAGATATTCGATCAGGAAGTCCCCACCTGCCTATGACCTCCCTGCACAGAAACTTTGCAACTGACTGAGCATCCTTTCGCTTAGTTGGACAAGCTTCAGGCCATCGTGAAAATCTATCCACGACGACCAACATGTACCTCTTACCTCCAACTGGTTTTATCATATCGACAAAATCCACCACCAACTCACGCATTGGACCCCTTGGCGTTGGAATATGACCTGGAGGAACCATCACACCCTCCGAACATTATTTTTCAGACAGATAGTGCACCTGCTTATAACATAATCAATTTGCTCAAGCAAATATGGTGCCCAAAATCCATACTCTTTTATAATCTTCCTCCTAACTTCCCCCCTTGCAACATGGGCTAAGCCATGTGCTTCCTGAATCATCAATCCCAACAGGTCTGGAGGTGCTACTATCAGTCCCTCATGATTTCTCCAAAGACCAGTAGAATCCTGTGTTGCCCCTCGATCCACCCACAACTGTTTATCCACCTCAGAGACAGCTTCCTGCATTAAGACCACATCTTTCACTGTAATCTTATCCTCCAAATCTACTTCATGTGTGACCAAGAAAACTTTACCCAACTTCTCAGCTCCTGTCACTGCTTTTGCAGCCTCATCAGCCGCTTTATTACCCTGAGTGACTCTTGACACATCCTTCTTATGTGCTGCACATTTAGCTATTGCTATTTCTTTAGGTTTCATCATAGCATGGAGATGTTCCATTATCTGAGTGTGATGCTGTATTGGGGAACCATCTGTTTTCTTAAACCCTCGATTTTTCCATACCGATCCAAACAAATGACACACATTATGAGCATATGCAGAATCTGTATAGACCGTCACACGCTTGCCTTCCGCTAAAAGACATGCTTCAGTTAACCCCACCAATTCAGCAAGCTGCGCTGATGCAGGCTGCGGTACCACTTCCGCTTTCTCAACAACAAATCCTGTTCCCTGGGCTTTTACCACCGCATAACCAGCACTCAAATTATCTCCCACACGATAACAGGACCCATCTGTCCAATACTCTACATCTGCCTCACGCAGTGGGAGAGCTTTCAAATCTGACCTTAATCTTGAGTATTTCTCTGCTTCTTGAACACAATCATGTGGTTCACCATCTTCTGGAGTTGGCAAATTCTCAGCTGGATTTATCGTAACATTTCTGACTAATGTGACATCCTCCTGTTCTAAAAGCCTATTATAGTCTCTAAGTCTAGGCATGGTCAACGTATACCTGCCATAGTTCAAAAGATTTCTGAGACTATGATGAGTAAGAATTGTCACTGGATATCCCCTCGTGACCGAAGATGCTTTGTCATACATTAAATAGACTCCCACCATTGCTCTATAACACAGTGGTAGTCCAAGTTCAACATCTGAGTAAGCAGTAGAATAATATGAAATAGGTTGAGGACTGGTCCCTGTACCTGTTGGCTGACAAAGAACTGCACATGCATATTTTCCTCCAGCTGAGGTAGATACGTACAACAGAAAAATTCTTAGAATAGTCTGGAAGTGCTAACGCTGGAGCTTCTTGTAACCTCTGTTTAATCGTTTCAAAGGCTAATAAACCATCCTGTGTCCAGAGAAGATTACAATGAAGTTGAGTACTCCCAGTATCTTTAATCATAGCCCTTAAAGGTCCTGTCAACTTGCATAATCTTCAATCCATGCTGAAGAGTAACCAGTGATACCGAGGAATGTCATCATCTCCCTGACTGTTCGGGGCTTTGGAGCCTTTCGAATAGCCTCTAAATGACTGTCAGAAATACTTCTGTGGCCCTGTGATATTGTTTGACCCAAATAAACTACCTTCTCCTGACAATATTGCAACTTCTTCTGTGAGACCTTGTGACCATTTTCTGCCAAAATCTGCAACAACTTAATTGAGTCTTCATGACATGTTTTCTTATCTGGTGAACAAATAATAATGTCATCTACATATTGAACCACTGTACTTTTTAATTTTTGATCTAGTCCTGCCAAATCATCTTTCAATACTTTATTGAAAATATGAGGACTATGTTTAAATCCCTGTGGCAACCTTTTGTACACATAAAACTGTCCCTTGTATGTGAACCCAAACAAACCCTGACTTTCTACGCTCAGTGGAACACTGAAAAATGCACCACATAAATCCAGTACTGTAAAATGTGTAGCATTTGGGGGAATTTGAGCTAACAAAGTATGCGGATCTGGCACTTCTGCTGGAAAATCGGCTACTACTTCGTTCACAAATCTCAAATCATGAACCAAGCGATAGGAATCATCTGGTTTCTGTAAAGGCAACAATGGCGTATTGCTTATAGGATTTTGAGTTATCTTCAGCACATCTGCTCTCAGAAGTCCTTCAAGCTGTGGTTCAATCCCTTGAACTGCCTCTTCTTTCAGTGGATACTGATTCTTCCAAGGAGGTCTGGCTCCAGGTCTAAGCTCCACTTTCACTGGTTGAGCTGATTTAACAAGACCAATATCAGTACTGTATCGAGACCACAAACATTCAGGTACTTGCTGTAACATTTCTCTCCTCAAAACGTCTGCGTCCATTTCAACCCCACATATCGTTTCATGTGTCATTTGGACAACTTCTGGTCGCCCATGTCCTTGAGCAGATATCATAATCTTGAGAAACCGCTGATCCTCACTCTTCCAGATGGCAGAATTCCCCTCTACTGGTGCAAAAACAGCTTTTACTGCTTCCGCCATCATTTCTCCTATATCTTTCTGTTCATATTCTTCAGACACCATCAAAGTCACATGTGGTACACTCTCTTTGATTTTATATTCTTCGCTCACATATTCATTCATATCAATCATCATTGCTGCTCCTTGTGGTCCCAAAATTATACAAGACGAGGTGAGTTCAACTTCTTTTGGTTGATGACTTATCCACTCCTCACAATTTGACTGGGCAGCGTCCTTAAAATACTTGAGCGTACAATGAAGCGGATAGTCTGGAAGTTTTGCATCAGGCATATTTGCTACAATGAACTTCTCCCACAATTTAACAGGTTCCAAAAACTCTGCACTAAGATCTCCAATCCAGCATACTGAAGAGGCCTCCACATCTGTTGTCATCAATAGTTGGTAAGCAGTATCAGATGGCATCTCCACCAAACAGCCGTCGGGTGTACACTTTATAACACACTTCAATCTGCATAAAGCATCTCTTCCTAACAGTGCAATAGGTGTGTGTTCTGAAACCAATATAGGTATTGTAGTCTTTTGATTTTTATAACAGAGCTCAATTGGTTTTGTAAGAGGTACCAGCTGTTTCACTCCCTCAAACCCCGACCAGACATAGGGAGGTGTATAGCATCTTCAGGCCGAATACAGGTGAAAGCCGCTCCGCTATCAACCATCACTTCTAATGGTCTATTATTTACTTTCACCATTATTGTTGGATCTTGTTCCGGCCCTGACACTACCAGCTGACACCCCCCTTTCGAATTTTCCGGGCACCCCTAAAATCCTTGCTCTGGACCCCTATAAGGGTTCGCCGGTCCCCGGATTATCAATTGCTGACCTCTGAATCCTCCTCTTGCATTTCCCCTGAAGTTTCCTCTGAAATTTCCTCCTGGTCTATCACACTCACGAGCAAAGTGTCCAAACTGTCCACAGTTATAACACACTTCTGAGAACTGTTGGAAATTAAAGTTTCCTCTTCCTCTTCCAAAGGTTCCTCGACCTCTTCCTCTCCATATTTGCAGCTGGCCAAAAGTTGGTTGTGTGTTATAAACAACAGGGACCACTGGGGATGGTTGAGGTGATTGAAACTGAACCTGGTTTGGCTGCAATTGTGGTGGCGGCTGATTTTGTTCAGGCTGGCTCTGTAAAACTAAAGCCTGCTTCTTCTCCTTCTTCTTGTTATCCACCAATTGTATTTGATTGAGTTTCCGAAGAGTTTCTTGATCTTGTTCCTTCTGATCATACTCCTTCTTTCTATACAGGTCCACTTGATGTGCTACATGGTCTGTATATACACCCTTCGCCATATTTCCAAGACCGACCACTTCTGCCAATTTGCTCCGCACTGGTAGAGGTAGCCCCTTCTGTATCTTGGCTCGCAAAATTGATTGCTCCATTTGACTCTCCTCTGGATCTTTCCTGTGACATTTCTCCACACTTGATAGGATCTTGACACATAGGCTCTCGGATTTTCTTCCTGTCCCAGTGGCTCAATGAGAATGTTGTCGGGGTGTATATTTGTCGGAAATGTATCTTTCAATGCTCTCCATACTCGACCTCTATTTGCTGCAAACAGCTCTGAATCATTTACAGCAGTTTCCACATAACGGTTTAATCCAGCTCTCTGCAAAATCTCCCCATGGCTGGAACCCCAAGTATATTAGCCAGCAATCTCTTAATGTCTCCTACTGCAGCTTGCGTCCCCACCATGATCTCTTCCAACTTTGAGATCCAAGGGTGTGCTCCATCTTGAAGAGTAGGTAACTTCTCAAGTATATCTGACATGTCAGTACTCTGCCAAGGTTTACATTCCAAATTCTGACCTCTTATGACAACTGGACACATCTTACCAGGCTTCTTCTCTTTCCTTGAACGCAGTTCATATTCCTTGTCCTGTTTTTGGGAACCTGTTTTCCGCAACTCTTTCTTCTGAATCTGCAGTTCTTGTAATTGGTCTTCTAATGCCTTTCTTCCTTTTGGTGTAGTGCATTTGTCCAGACATCTACAGCATCGATCTATATTCTCTTCAACTTCTCTTAAAATCTGTCGTCTTTCTTCTTCTCTATAAGCAGTTTTTATCTTAGCAGACTTCAAAAGAGTAGGACTCTCACTTTCTTCATCACTTTCCTCATTCTCAATCTCATTTTCACTTCCACTTTCACCTTCAACTTCACTTTCATCTCTCAGTTCCATTCTTCTTCCTGTTGTACCTCCTCTTCTTTTCCGCTCTGGCCAGTAGTCGTCTGACTGCTGGATCATATCCTCCCATGGCTTCTTCTTCATCACTCTGATCCTCCACTTCTCCAAAATCCATCCTTTTAATTCTCAATTGTCCTCCGGTCTCCAAACGTGTCGTTTTCTTTTTACTTTTTGTACTTGGATACATCCTAATAGTTGTCTCTGCTTTCCCCACTTTTATAACCTGCTCAGCCTCATTCTTAATGTGGTAATTGCCCTCTTGACTAATTACCGGAAGCTGAGGATAAACTTCCCTGAGCTCCATCTCCTTCTTATACGGCGGAGGTCTCTGTACTGGAACTACATGTGAAAAGGGTGCATCAATCTCTGCCATTAACTTCTCTGTTTTCTTCACATTCTTTTTCATTTCATCTACCGTCTTCTCTTCACAGTCTTTCTTCATCTCCATCCATTTCTGTCCCTCCTTCTCAAACAACTGGAGAATGCCAAGCTCCGTTTGTCTCTTCTGTTTACGTCTTTCACCTTTTCTTCCTTTCTTTTCATCTGCCTTATATGTGGTCACAAGCACCTGTATTGTTTTTATTACTTCTGGATTAAAGGTTCCTATCACTGGCCATGGTTGCTCAATTTTCAGGCCAACGCTTACACCCCTCTTCTGTGACATCTTTGCAATACCTTTAATTAAAGAATTATTCTTCTGAACTACCTCAACAGGAGTAGTTACTTTTAAGTTATCCATTTTTGATATAATAGTAACACCCTCTTTTTATCTGTAATCAAATTCAACCTAATTAAAAATTACCTTAACTCTATTCTATTATCCTATTATTATGTTTATTTTAATTGATACACTATTATTATTACTACCTATATTCCCCCTTTTTATCACAATCAACAAACAAATGAATAAATTTGCCAACTTCAGAGGATGCAAAACAACCCTACAGGTGTAAGAGCAAACAACGCCAGGTCCACACACAATATCAACCATATACAAACAACCGATCAAATTGCAAGGTACAGCTTCCCCAACTCAGCAGAAATTAAACTCTGTTTTCTGAATGGTCAGTCATTGCCAAGCCTCAAACTGCAACATACATGCTATGTGCAAACAAATGAATATACTGTTGTTGTCCCAAATCTGATTACCAATCACACAATATATGTATCATCAATATCAACCATTAACAAATGCATAGAGGTCAAAAAGCAGGTAGATTAGAAAGAGTCTGTGGATAAAATCACACTGGCCTTATTGCTGGGTTCAGATGCGTGTGCTGTCATCTGCAAGCCTCAAGTTTCCTGTGAGGTAGACCAGCTGTTCTCTCCTCTTCCTCCAGACACCCCCCTTGTCCTTTTACTTCCTTCTTGAACTCTCACCCCATAAAAAGAGACAACAGGCAAACACTTTAACATTGTAGAAAACCACTAAGTACAATACACTCTTCAATGTGACTAACACATTCCTGCCAACACTTTCCTTTATTATTTCTTTAAATATAAAGTCCTTTTTCTGGGGCTCATATATTTTAACAGTTTCCAAAGTCCTCCAAGCAGAGGCTCATAGTATTTTAACCCAAAAAAGTCCCCACAAAAGGCTCATACTATATTTATCAAACGTCCTTTACAGGCTCATATGTTTATCAAATGTCCTTAAAAAAGGCTCATAGTATTTTAGCAAGTACTGAATATGTAAGTATATTATTATTTTTATCGCCTTAGTCTCCTATTTCCTAATTTTATTCGTTTTATTCAACATAAAATCTAACATATTACTTCATAAAACCGGTTGCCACACAAACAACAAGGATCCACAGACAACACATACAGAACACACAAATTTAAAGTGATCACACATTTCTCTTCCAAATAACTAAGCCTCTAACTTCTCTCTAACTTCTACCTCCGACTTTAACTTCTAACTAACTTCTTCTTTTAACTAACTACTATTTTCCCTTTCTCTATTAACTATTCCTATTTTCTTCTCTTTTCTTTTTTAGGCGATTCTTTCTAGCGGTCCTAGACCTGCCCTAGTAGCCTCAAGCTATAGAACCCCTTTTTCTCTATTCCTTTTTAACTCTTATATCCTCTTTTCTATTTTCCTCTAAATTTACCTCTTTTTTTGAACAAAAATCGAAATGTTCCTAATTTCCCCTGGGCCCAGGAGTTCTCTCTCTCTCTTTTTTATCCTATTTTTACTTTAAGCCAATTCCTTTGAAGCCAATAAAGCCAATTTTCACACTGCTACCAAAGACCATGTGTCTTACTAGTTACAGCGGTAAAGGGCCCCTCCACTTAACTTTGCACGATGTGAGTTCAGCGCCTCATGCTACTAATTAGGCTTTTCTACTCTTATTTCTTCTATTCCTTTTCTATTCTCTTCTTCACTTTTTCTCTATTTGTAGGCCTACTCTTATTTCCTTTTATTCCTTAATCCTAACTTCTCTTTTTCTTATCTTCTTATTTCCTTTAAATCTATATCGTCCATTCCCCCCTTTTGCGTTGCCAGCAACGCAAAGAAACCTCAAATTTAGAAATTTAGAACGACGAATAACTTCCAACAGCAGCACAACAACCACCCCACAAAGAGTCTTAAACGGTGTGTCCCCACAGCAACACTGCACAGTCCCCACGAGCAAACCAGCGCACTATAATGTGAAAAACTCACCCTGTATATAAGTCGACTGATGCGGGAGTCAGCTCCTCAGGACTGAAAGCAGATGCTGAGAGGCCACAAACACGTCCAAGTTCGTGACGCCAAAATTGTTGTATATTGATGTGCTGAAGAAAGAAGTGATCACCGCTGACAAGTCTTATCTTGCATTTAAAAAGGTTTATTTACAAGAAAGAACAATGTCAAACTCTTGCCGAATCTGAGAGAGCCTCTGGCCAATCGTCGAATCCCCTCTCCCATTCAGCTCCCACAGTCACCTTATATAGGATGGTCATCCCCGAGAACCCCCATACACAAACAAAGCTTTAGGTTGTATGTCCTGGTTCGTTTTACGAACTGGCATCTGGTAAATGACCTTTTGACCTTTTGACCTTTAACTTTATACACACTTCACAACCCCCAGGCACAGGAAAGGGACAGATAAGAAGAACAAGAAGATAATATACTACACAGGTCAAGATGCTGCGCACATGCGCATTGTTCAGTGAAGCGTTATGGCGAAGTAAACAAGCCTAAAACAGCACGTCGGCCTCTCTCTCGTTAATATACAACATTGACGACGAGGATAAAAACCTGTTCTCTTTACGGGGAAGGAAAGACACGCGGGGTCGGTACTAGTGAGTACAATGGCCCTGTTTTGAAGAATTGATGAGTTTAAGTAGGAAAACGAGCCATGGTCAGCTTATATTGAACGGCTTGAACAGTTTTTTGAAGCTAACGACATTGCTGAGGAGAAGCAAGTTGCCACGCTATTGAGTGTAATGGGCGCAACTACATACGGACTTTTGAGAAATTTAGTACAGCCTCTCAAGCCCAATGACAAGACGTTTGATGAGATAGTGACTGTTTTAAAGCAACATTTTGAGCCGAAGCCGTTGTTGGTGGCAGAGAGATTTCGCTTCAACAGGTGCAATCAAAAAGCTATCCAACCGGTCGCACAGTACGTAGCGCAGCTGTAGCAGTTTGCCGCCAACTGTGAGTTCGGCGCGAACCTGGACGCATCACTACGAGATCGGTTCGTCAGTGGAATAAGAAACGAAGCCTGCTAGCGGAGGTTACTCTCCGAAAATGACCTCACGTTTGCCAAAGCGTTTGAGATCGCCCTCAACATGGAGGCGGCCGACAGGGATGCACGTCAGTTGAGAGGGATGGAGAGCGACACAGGTGGAGCTGCAAGCGTCCACGAGGTGAAGCTGCAAAGAGCCAGGAACTGTCACAGGTGCAATGGAAAAAATCACAATGCAAATGAGTGCCATTTTATAGAGACTAAATGCCATAACTGTGGAAAGGTGTGACACCGATAGTCCCGGTGGCAAAGAACGATCAGTCACTTCGCCTGTGTGGTGATTATAAGGTGTCAGTTAATCAGGTACTTAAAAACAGACACCTACCCCTTACCTCGCTTAGAAGAGCTTTTAGCTACCTTAGTGGAGGTGAGATTTTCTCTAAGATTGATTTAGCAGCAGCTGGTTTTGAATATGTAGGTTTGTGTGTTCACTTAAACATAATAAAAGCAGTTTTATTTGTATGATGATTTCCATCTGTAACACCTGTTTTTATATACTCTATTACTACATTTAGTTAAAATTTCACTACAAATACTAATATTGAGATTTAGAAGAGCACACTAAGCAAGAACAGAATAGAAGTAGCTATATTTCCAGTTTACATATGAAACACTGTGGAATTGTTGGACACTGAGCAGTTAGGTGAGAATGTTTCAACTCAACCTGCACCAGGACTCATGGAGATGTGAGGAAGTCTTGTACAGTTTCAGGAGACAGAAAAGGTTCAGGATAAGGACTTAGCTTTACACATTACTCTAAGAATGACTGAGATCATTTACATTAGGAGATCAGCTTCTTGTTCATGAGGGGAAGTTAAAATGTTTAAATGACAAACAGCATCACCTCTTCACCCAGACTCTGTCAAATGTCTTCTAATTTGTGGAAGTTTGTCTGTGGACCTTCATGGTCTTAATTTCCCCAATGAGCAACACCTGAGGAGGTGTGGACGAGGACATGGATGAAGAGGACAGAGAGGACAACCCACTGTTGTGCAAGGTCGTGTTTTCTTTAATTAATAAATAAACAGTTTATTTTTGTTTCTCTGACTTATCTCTCTTGTTATTTTTTATTCTCTCTTCAGACTTTGAAATCTGTCTCATGGTCACTTCCTTCACACAAACTTTGTTCCTATCCCAAGCTCAAACATCTCAACTAATATAAGCCTGAACCCTAGAACCATACAACTAGTTACAAGCTTTGACCCTCAAAACACTGTGGGCCAGCTACAATGTTCCCACAACATTAGTTTGCTATGAAAGATTGACCCTGACAACTTCATAAAAACAAGACCACACACACACACTGGCTGTATGAAGTGAGAGCAAAAGATTTTATGCTTTTTACATCGAGTTGATCAAAAGTCAGTTCATTGAGTTTGACATGTGGCTCAGTCTGTGAAATAAACAGTTAGATCCATGACACTGAGACTGTTATAGAAACCCAGAAATACCCAGAGGAAAAGGAGGAGAGATGACAATCAAATAAATATAATAAATAATATATCTATAAATTGGAACAAACAGGTTTAAACTTGATCCTAAAATTTGATTCATGAATATTGTCAGAAACCAGACGGTTTAAACCTCATCCAGCATGACGTGGATGTGAATATTAACCTATTAAATAAATAGATGCGGTCTCCACATGAAAATAATTTCTAACTCTGAATCTGAAACACACAATTCAGATGAAAACACAAGTCAACGTTGACACGATAATGATGGAGATTTCTCTCCCTCGGATGGTCACATGATGAACTGCAGAGAGAAACTATGATAATTTGCTCCCTCATGTGGTCACTATTAGTAACTACAAGTGTCCCTAGAAGTGTGGCCTCCGGTGGTCACAGAGAGGAACTGCAGCTACACAACATGATATCACTATTGTGAATAAGTAGTGGACAGAATGGGATGGAAATAACAGAGGGAGGCACATCACACATGGATATACTGTAAAAAATGTAAAATAATAAATGCAGCATGGAAATTTTAAAAAGGAGAAAACTAGTATATTCAGTCAATGGGAGAAACGGTAAAAAAAAGTGACTACAAGAAGATGTAAAAACACTAAAAAAAAATGAGAGAAAAAGACTAATACGATCAAGAATGGGATGTCACTTAAGTTCATATGCATGTAAAGGCAGATGAGTGAATACTTTTGGCAATATAGTGTCTAACATGAGAATGTGCAGTGATACTGAAGCCGAGTGTCTGAGACTTTATTCACTGTCGACCTGTTTGTCTTGTGTGCGGAGTCAAAGTGGCTCTAAAAATTTTGGCTCTTTAGTTTTCATTGAAGTAAATTATTATTATTATTTTGTTGTTGTTGTTGGCCTGTGAAAAAGGGTTATAGATGGAGAGATAGAGAGAGGTGGAAGAATTTTATATTTTATATTTAAATAACAAGTTTTACTTTTTTTATTTTAAATGTGATATCTAGTGTGTTTGTAATATTAAGCTTGTTCCAAATTCAGATGAATTGAAATTGAAATTGATGAATTTTGTTCAGTATTTCAATAAGTATCATGTCTGGACTGCAACTTTGTCCCAGTTTTTACGCTTGGCTGTGTATTTGAGTTTGACATCCCAGTCTAGTAAAACTACTCCATCACACGATTAACAGAAAAACAAAGATTCAGACTTTAGGAACCTCACAGCAGCTTCAAACCGGCATCCTGCCCTCGAGGTGACTGTGCCACCGCGTAGCCACACTGTGACAGACACTCAACACTGGATTCAACTCCATTCAGTTGCTCCTCTTGTTTTGGAAATGAAATCTCCTCTTCAATGGATTTTATTGTCCAACAAACAAAGAGACTTTGTCTGAGGAAAATGTCTTTGCGTGTTTTGTTTACCAGAGAGGACAGAGGAACAGTCACCATGCAAACAAGCTGCAGACGAGTTAATTCTCTCCATGTTACAGAACATACAGCTTTTATATTTTTCTACACTGTAGGATGTTTCCTCCCATCGTGCTTCTCCAAGTACAATTGTCCTCAGGTGACACTACAGTCATGGTTGAATCCAGATGGAATTAATTTAACCAGACAGTTTGGGAAAATAACGTCTGCATAACAGAAAACACAACTCCCAGGTTGACTGCATAACAAGTACACCTTCTACAGTTCCTTTGCACTTCTTGTGCACTAAAGAAATCCAAGTTCTACTTATTCTTCTTCTACACGAGGATACATAAAACTCCATTACAATGTCCAACAACAACTGCTCTAGATGTGTTTGAAAATTATTCAGCAGCAAAAGTGGTGCATTAAATCAGCATCATCATCCAGCAGCAGCTATTTCCCTCGCAGACTGCACACATCTCTGCAGATGCTCAGTTAATGAATTGATTGTCCAAATCTAAAACAATGCTGATTCCTGAATGCATCAAACACAACTAACATTCATCACATCAAACAGTCAAGAAGACACAAACTTTTACAGCTTTGAATCATCTCTGTCCTGGTGTCTGGACCAGTCTACCCTCTGAACACAGAGACCAGACGCATCCTGACAGAGAATCAAGAGTGAAGCTGGACCCTCTGACAGTGATGTCAGACAGGAGAATGCTTCACAAGGTGAAATTCATCCTGGACAATGATCTAACCCACTTCATGACGTGCTGGTCAGACACAGGAGTTCTTTCAGCACCAGACTGATCACACCACTATGCACCACGATACAGGAAATCATTCCTGCCTGTGGCCATTAACCTGTACAACTCCTCACTCTGAGGGTGTAGAACCCAGAACCCATACTTACTTATAAACATATGTAAACTGATAATGTGCAGTAACTCATGTTCACTTCATCTCATTTACATATTCCCTGTATAATAGGGGACTCTGGTCTTTACTATGTAAACCCATAACCCATGTATTATTATTATTATTATTATTATTATTATTATTATTATTATTATTATTATTATTATTGTAACCTTCATTTAACCAGGTTTGTCCCATTGAGATCCAAGATCTCTTTTGCAAGAGAGACCTGGCCAAGAATGGCAGCACAAAAAGTTTCAACACATAATTACATTGATCCAATACATGTATATACAAATAACATGAATTTAACATTCATTTATTGTAACCAATTTTTCCCGCTGTGCAGTAACCTATATTCAATGTCACTGTATACTTGTACATATTGTTTTACATATTTTTATGTTGTTTACATTCTCTTCTTATTCTTTTTGTGTTGGCTCTTTGTTCTTAA
>NC_061773.1:28505821-28557099 GCF_022458985.1 Mugil cephalus
TGTCCACACAGAGTCCAGCACATGTAGGGTTGTACACTGAGTAGAGTCTCATGGCCGCCTAGTGGCGACAAGAAGTTACTACACATAAAAATGTGTAAATGTCTAAAAATGACAATAATATGAAATATTTTTGAAGGAAAATGAGGAACGCTTCACGAATTTGCGTGTCATCCTTGCGCAGGGGCCATGCTAATCTTCTCTGTATCGTTCCAATTTTAGTATATGTGCTACCGAAGTAACACGACTGTGACCTGGGTGCGTACAGTATTTATATGACTGTGTCCCAGCGTGGCCCCAACACATGGTTGGCTCTTACACAGAGGCAGTCTGGGGTTCAAATGTGTTCATTCAGCCAGAAGGGCATGGTTAAAAGGTGTGGGATCTGGACTGTGAGCTCCAGAGCAGCTGTGATCCACTGTAAAAAGGTCTGATGAGGGTCTAAACTAGTCTGTGTACTGTATGTTCTGCTCAGGAGCTCCCAGGGGCACATGGGAAGTTCTGTGTGACGAGTCTTTACATCAGGACGAGAGGAAACAATAGAGTAACTCAACCCCCTCCTCCCACATTTCTCATAGAGCCTCCTGTACAGTCAGAGGGGGAGGTTAGAAGACAGGGAGGGGGGAGACACAGGTGAGGTCCCTCCAACCTGGTCAGGAGGGACAGGCTCTTGTTGGATTTGGGGAGTTTAAATTTGAGACCCTGCAGAGCTTCTACGAGTCTGAGGACTGATCAAAGATCTGCTACGTAACCGATGTTATAAATGTATTGATTATTTAAAAAACATCTGTGATATAATATGATGACACCTCTGATGAAGCCTACGTTTCCATGTGAACTGTAATTCAGCATGTGTGAAACACAGAACTTTAATGTCTGTGTTTTCTATTGATTTGATGTCTCCTTTGTTGTGTTTAATTACAGTCTCCTTCAGACCAGATCTTCCCTCCAAGACTTCTGAGGAGCCCTGGGATGAAGAGCTGGTTTCTGTCTGCGTGTTTAGGTCTGTGTCTGAATTTCTTCGACCTATTGTAATTTAAAAACAATGCAGTCTGAGCACAGAAAACATCCAGCACAACTGCTCTCTGTCCACGTAGCTACTAGGACGTCATTTGATGGTGTCGTGTAGGAAAATGTTGTTGTTATCATTATTATTGTTATCATGAACCTTTGTAAATAAAACTACTTTGTTTGCAGCTTTGTCGTTTATGCACTTTATTTGTAAACAAATCCAGAAACCTCTGCTCTGACAACACAAAAATACAGATTATATTTTTGGATCATTGTTATTATGTACTGCTACTAACAATGTTATCATCTTATTCATGGAATTAACCACCCCCTAAGGAAAACTGTGTTAGACGCATGTGCATAACCTGTTTTACCCTCATGATTAGGACTTTTCTCAATGTTCAATAATATTGTGCTTGATATCATTTTAAAGGGGACCTTCTAAGCTTCCATTTAAACCCAGTTGTGAACCTGTCTGCTAAATATGGAGGTCACTGCAGCTCATCAAACCATCAAAAGCATACATTATTTCACATTTTACGCCTAAACTATGTTCTTTCTTTTAATCCTGTAGGACATAGGAGCATCAGAAACACAAAACACAAGTACCACAACATTCACCTGACTATAAGGTTTCAGAAAATATATAACATGCCCATATAATTTCATTGTGAGAATTCAAGATGGCGTCGGAGTCCATCTTTACCCATTTTCAGCTTTTGATCTTGACAACTTAGATGGTCATGTAATACCTCTTTTTGTATATTTACAAGGGTGGGAAGTTCATTTCCAGGGTTATTTTTGAGATACAAGGTCTGTAACCTGCACATGTTTGTGCATGTCAGACCATTTGACAGGCATGTGCAGCTTGACATTGTGCATGAATGAACACACTTGCATGCCAATAGTTCCAAGACCACATCTGGTGCAGGTGGGGAGTGCATCCAATCTATGACCAGATGCCATCATCATCAGTCCATCCATGTCCAGTAGGACTCGGCACCACTGGGTCAGCCTGCAGACAGCACTTCCAGATTGCTGCTTGGTAGTTTGCTCGTTGAGCATGCATATAGAGGCAGACTCTACAGGGTGGCAACTGGTGGGACTCAACTTTTCCCCTTTTGCTGGTGAAGAGTTGATAGCGCAGTTGGTTGACCTCACCAGTGTTGCTTGTAGCAGCACACATGCGGCAGGTGACCCATTCGATTTTTTTCAAACAGATCGTCACTAATGTCCCATGATTGCCCCAGTCGACTAAAAGTCTCTTCTCCTTTGTTGCCATCTTCAGGACATTCAGCTTCTCTCGACCAGCAAATGCGCTGACACTATCACAGCCTGTGAAGGCATGAAAGCCAATTAGACCGTCACAGACAGAGTGTCTGAGTGAGCTTGTCAGTTTGCTGATGTCAACAAACTGCATGCGTTTCTGGTATATGGGACAAGAGATGTCCTTCTAGAAGCAAAGACAAAGCATCATGACATCAGTGTCCTCGGCTGTGATGATAACTGCTTTTGAGTCTGTGTTTGCTGCATCCAGTGCATGAAGTAGTAGGCGAGTGTCAGCCTCTTCTTGTGTTGAGTACAGCTCTGATACTTCCTCACACTCATCCTCTCTCATCCTGTAGCAGGTTTCCTCACAGGTCATGTCCAACACCTTGACATGCAGCATTTCTCTATATCGTGGGCGTTTCCACTCTTCTACCAGAAACTTGATGAGACTGGCCTTGTTTGAGGGACTGCAAAGCAATGTTCTCCACTGCTGTATGTGATGTGCACTTGTGAGGTTCTTGTACTGGAGAGTGATATCTCTACCCCGGTTTAGTCGTTCAGCGTTTTTGATCCAAGTCTGGTGGTAGACATCAAAAACCACATCAGTCCTTTCACTCTCTGCTCCCTCATGAAGAACACAGGTGAAGGCTGACTCTGCAATCTGTGCAAAGGTCTTGTTGTTGCCATTCAGTTTTTGGACCAGGCTCATCCCATCAATGATGGTTGTAGATGGTGTTGAGATCTGTTCAGCAGGAGAAACATTCTTTTCCAGCTCTCTGGCAAGTGCAGCCTTGTTTGTTTTTCGCAGGGATCCATCAGCATTTGCCAGTGCCCATGGCAGTGGACCCAGTGGGAGGGCAAGGACGTCCTTCATGTTCACTTTCCTGTGTTCAGCCACCAGGATCATGTGGCTGAAAAGGTTTCTATCTGCCTCAAGAACCACATCTTTTCCTTTCGTCCCATGATATGTCTTTTTGCTGACCTTGGAGACATCTAAAAGGAACGATATCGATGTCGATATCAGGATATCAGGTTTGGTATTACCTGGTATCGCTCCTGCTTCTCTGTATTTTTGTGTAGGGTCAGAGGACAGTGGTTCGAGACCCGTCGGCGTAGAGATGGAGTCGAGCTTCAGAGTATAAATCTGGATATAATTTACGTATGTTTTGCCATGTATGGCGAATTGTTATGAATAACTTGTAGATGAATACTGACTTCCGACCGTTTCCATCGTTGTTTTAACTGGGCGTCGAACCGGTGAACCTCACATCACCAACGGTTTCAACACGGTTGATAGTTCCGCATTAACGGCAGACGGATGCCCCGCCCCCTCCAATCAAGGCGCAGAAGCAGTAGTTTCCAAACCCGGAAGACGGTCAGCCAATCAGAGGGCCGCTGTGGTTCCAATATCGAGAATCAGACTTTGTGGTGACTTCTGTCATCCAATCAGAGGCCGGATTTGTTCCAATATTCCTCCAGGACCCTCCCCTGTCACTGGAACCTGCTGAACGGTGCGGACGGTGAGAACAGTAGTCGTTATTATTTAATGAAATTAAGTTTAAAAATAAGTTTATCTGTTTGAAAACTTACATTACTTGCTGATACTAGATCTAATACATAAAGTTACTACGTACCGATGTTTTTATGACTCCGTGCTCCGAAATGTCTGTTTGACGATGCTAAACTAGCGTTGTAGCATCAGAGTTTTAGTTTTTAAAGTGTCAATTTCCCATTTTAAACCACAGAAATTAATGCATATTAACGCTTTATCTTCGTGTTGTGCTAACCAGCCAAAGTTTCTACCATAAAACCCCGTTAAACATTAAAGTGTTTAGTTTGTCGCTATTTTGTCTGAGCCAGGTGACGTTAATGAGCTAAACTATAGTCTTGTAATGTCAGTGTAATGAAACGCTTGGACCATCAGACTGTTTGTTGGTACCATGTCATTCCAGTAATGTACGTGTTGTTTAATCAGTCTCATGTTTTGTGACACACACACAAACCAGCATTACTAAGTAAAATGAAAACTGTAGAAGAGGGCGTGAAACTGCTTCATCTGTCCACACAGAGTCCAGCACATGTAGGGTTGTACACTGAGTAGAGTCTCATGGCCGCCTAGTGGCGACAAGAAGTTACTACACATACAAATGTGTAAATGTCTAAAAATGACAATAATATGAAATATTTTTGAAGGAAAATGAGGAACGCTTCACGAATTTGCGTGTCATCCTTGCGCAGGGGCCATGCTAATCTTCTCTGTATCGATCCAATTTTAGTATATGTGCTACCGAAGTAACACGACTGTGACCTGGGTGCTTACAGTATTTATATGACTGTGTCCCAGCGTGGCCCCAACACATGGTTGGCTCTTACACAGAGACAGTCTGGGGTTCAAATGTGTTCATTGAGCCAGAAGGGCATGGTTAAAAGGTCTGGGATCTGGACTGTGAGCTCCAGAGCAGCTGTGATCCACTGTAAAAAGGTCTGATGAGGGTCTAAACTAGTCTGTGTACTGTATGTTCTGCTCAGGAGCTCCCAGGGGCACATGGGAAGTTCTGTGTGACGAGTCTTTACATCAGGACGAGAGGAAACAACCTGTTCAGGTTGTGTAACCGATGTTATAAATGTATTGACGTTATAATCATAACATAAAGTGACTTAATGTTTTGGTTTGGTTTGATCCTCATTCATTTCTCTTTGTTACAGGTCAGTGTTGGTTCCACCACCTCCACCAGAGGTGCTGTCACACTCACATCCTCAACTACCTCCATTTCTGCTGCTGCTTTGTCCAGTGTGGGCTAAAGAAGATCAAGAAGACAGACACAGAGACGTAAAGAGGACTGGTAGGAGCCTGGACTACTTTCCTGCTGCAAAAGAACAGGACCCACATGAACGGACGGCCTCAATCACCTGAAACAGAGCTGTGCTCCTCCAACTCCTCCACTGGTTGTTAAACAGGCTGCTCCTCAAGTACAGTTTCTGTGACTGAGGTTGTTGTGAAGTGTGAACACTCAGTAAACTCTATACATGCTCACAGCTCTGACTCTACCTCCCCTGCAGCAAGACGCAGCCACTAAGGCTGTTTGTGAAGGCTTCATCAGATTGTTGTTTCATATATATATATTTTTTTAAATATGCACAATGCCAAGTGCAGCAACAACGACAAAAAAACATGACTACATCACACAAATAAAGTAGAGAACTAAATAAAGGTGGTTGAAGTTGCTTTTTCCATTGACAGTAGGTCTAGAAAGTCTTTCAGCCAGTTATGTTTACTAAAGCGTCCGGTTTGCGTATCTTCCAATTCATAAGTATGATCCTCTTCACAGAGAGAAAAGCTAGAGCAGTGATTTGTTGAGTGATTCTTGAATTTAAATCTGCGACTCTACTTCCCAATAAGCATAAAGTGGGACATTGAGGAACATTAACATTCAATACACCTTTTAAAAGATCAATTACTTCAGACCAGAGTCGTTCTACTGCCGGGCAGAACCATAGTAGATGCATCAAAGTACCAGGTTCACCACAGCCACAGTTCAGAGACGTTTGCGTCCATTTTTTTTTTTTAACTTATGTGGTGTAATATAAGCTCTCTGTACAAGTTTAATTTGAATAATTTCATATCTCACACAGCTTGACATAGATGTTAAATTCTTTCGTATTGTATCCCACTGATCTACCGTGAGAGATGAACCAATGTCCCGCTCCCACTGTGACTTAGTTGAAATATTGCTGTCAGGCTGTGATAAACTTAGTAACCTGTACATAACTGAAACTGCTCCTCGTCCAGTAGCAGCCAATCTTAGTTTACTGTCAAGGGCAGTATTAGCTCCAGCTATGATTCCCTTGGACATATATATATTTTTTTTAAATAGATTTTAGTTGAAAGTATTGTAAATATGCAGAATCATTCAGGCCAAAATGCATTTTAATTTCACCAAATGGTATATGTCACCATCTCTACAATGTGCCCAAATTGAGTAATATTGTGTTGTTGCCAGGTATTCTCGGTCCGTGTTCTGCCACCTGCTGTCAACAATGGGTTATTCCAAATTGGGCAAGATGGCAAAGATAATCCATCTGATGACGTTACTTTGCATACTGCCTTTACAATATCACATGAAAAACCAATGAATAATTTATTTATTTTGGCATTGTATTTGGGATGGTACCTTAAAGCTGAAATGGAAGTTTGCGCAGTTTGCACCAATGATGTTTGCCTATTATATTAGAGGCACATTTTAAATGCACTTTGGGGTCTGAAATTGCGAGAGGTTTTGAGAGACATCTAAAAGTAACGATATCGATGTCGATATCAGGTTTGGTATTACCTGGTATCGCTCCTGCTTCTTCTTCTCTGTATTTTTGCGTAGGGTCAGAGGTCAGTGGTTCGAGACCCGTCGGCGTAGAGATGGAGTCGAGCTTCAAAGTGACAGAGTATAAATATGGATATAATTTACGTATGTTTTGCCATGTATGGCGAATTGTTATGAATAACTTGTAGATGAATTCTGACTTCTGACCGTTTCCATCGTTGTTTTAACCGGGCGTCGAACCGGTGAACCTCACATCACCAACAGTTTCAACACGGTTGACAGTTCCGCATTAACGGCAGACGGATGCCCCGCCCCCTCCAATCAAGGCGCAGAAGCAGTTCCAATAGTTTCCAAACCCGGAAGACGGTCAGCCAATCAGAGGGCCGCTGTGTTTCCAATATCGAGAATCAGACTTTGTGGTGACTTCTGTCATCCAATCAGAGGCCGGATTTGTTCCAATATTCCTCCAGGACCCTCCCCTGTCACTGGAACCTGCTGAACGGTGCGGACGGTGAGAACAGTAGTCGTTATTATTTAGTGAAATTAAGTTTAAAGCTAAGTTTATCTGTTTGAAAACTTACATTACTTGCTGATACTAGATCTAATACATAAAGTTACTACATACTGATGTTTTTATGACTCCGTGCTCCGAAATGTCTGTTTGACGATGCTAAACTATCGTTGTAGCATCAGAGTTTTAGTTTTTAAAGTGTCAATTTCCCATTTTAAACTAAGAAATTAATGCATATTAACGCTTTATCGCCGTGTTGTGCTAACCAGCCAAAGTATCTACCATAAAACCCCGTTAAACTTTAAAGTGTTTATTTTTTCGCTATTTTGTCTGAGCCAGGTGACGTTAATGAGCTAAACTATAGTCTTGTAATGTCAGTGTAATGAAACGCTTGGACCATCAGACTGTTTGTTGGTACCATGTCATTCCAGTAATGTACGTGCTGTTTAATCAGTCTCATGTTTTGTGACACACACACACAAACCAGCATTACTAAGTAAAATCAAAACTGTAGAAGAGGGCGTGAAACTGCTTCATCTGTCCACACAGAGTCCAGCACATGTAGGGTTGTACACTGAGTAGAGTCTCATGGCCGCCTAGTGGCGACAAGAAGTTACTACACATAAAAATGTGTAAATGTCTAAAAACGTCCGAAATGACAATAATATGAAATATTTTTGAAGGAAAATGAGGAACGCTTCACGAATTTGCGTGTCATCCTTGCGCAGGGGCCATGCTAATCTTCTCTGTATCGTTCCAATTTTAGTATATGTGCTACCGAAGTAACACGACTGTGACACTGGGTGCGTACAGTATTTATATGACTGTGTCCCAGCGTGGCCCCAACACATGGTTGGCTCTTACACAGAGGCAGTCTGGGGTTCAAATGTGTTTATTCAGCCAGAAGGGCATGGTTAAAAGGTCTGGGATCTGGACTGTGAGCTCCAGAGCAGCTGTGATCCACTGTAAAAAGGTCTGATGAGGTCTAAACTAGTCTGTGTACTGTATGTTCTGCTCAGGAGCTCCCAGGGGCACATGGGAAGTTCTGTGTGACGAGTCTTTACATCAGGACGAGAGGAAACAATAGAGTAACTCAACCCCCCCCCTCCTCCCACATTTCTCATAGAGCCTCCTGTACAGTCAGAGGGGGAGGTTAGAAGACAGGGAGGGGGGAGGCACAGGTGAGGTCCCTCCAACCTGGTCAGGAGGGACAGGCTCTTGTTGGATTTGGGGACTTTAAATTTGAGACCCTGCAGAGCTTCTACGAGTCTGAGGACTGATCAAATACCTGCTACGTGACCGATTTTATAAATGTATTGATTATTTAAAATAAATCTGTGATATAATATGATGACACCTCTGATGAAGCTTACGTTTCCATGTGAACTGTAGTTCAGCATGTGTGAAACACAGAACTTTAATTTCTGTGTCTTCTATTGATTTGATGTCTCCTTTGTTGTGTTTAATTACAGTCTCCTTCAGACCAGATCTTCCCTCCAAGACTTCTGAGGAACCCTGGGATGAAGAGCTGGTTTCTGTCTGCGTGTTTAGGTCTGTGTCTGAATTTCTTCTTCCTATTGTCATTTAAAAACAATGCAGTCTGAGCACAGGAAACATGGAGATGTTTATCAGGTGTTTTAATTAAAGGCCAGCTCTTGAGTACAGATCAAACACATTTGTCATTTCTCATTCACTTCCATTCAGTCAATGCTTGGTTTGGCGGCATCTATTGGACGATAGAGGAACTGCAGGTTGAGCTGCGATGTCTCCTGAGATTATGGTGACCGGACGTGGTGTCCAAGCTCTAAATGTTCCAAGATTTCATCTTATCTAATAGCAGATTTACTCCAACATAGGAAGGAGGCTAGGAAGAGCTGCTATTAGCTGGGACGCTAAGAAGAGCCAGCGTCAGCTTGGAGCCCAGAAAGAGCTACCATTAGCTGCAGGCAAGAAAGAGCTACCATTAGCTGCAGGCAAGAAAGAGCTACCATTAGCTGGGAAGCTAGGGAGAGCTACTATTAGTTGGGAGGCTAAGAAGAGCTACTATTAGCTGCAGGCAAGAAAGAGCTACTATTAACTGAGAGGTTAAGAAACTAAGAAGAGTTACTACTAGCTGGGAGGCTAGGAAGAGCTTCTCTTAATTTGGAGACTAGAAAGAGTTACCATTAGCTGGGAGGCTAAGATATTAAGACGAGCTACTATTAACTGGGAAGCTAAATAGAGCCACCGATAAAAGAACAACATGTTACACTGGCGGAGCGGAATTCAGGAATACAAAGTTTTGATTATGGCTTCATGGAGAGAAGCAAAAGACCAGTGAGTCTGAGTTTAGGTGGAGAGAGTAATGATCTGGGACTGAATGCAGCTCAGTCTCGGTGCTTATTGAGAAATGTTCTGCTCTGGAGATTTGGTAAGTGGTACTGACCAACACTGCACCTTGTTGCACCTTATTGCACATATTACTGCACCTTATTACAATTATTGCACAACTTACTGCAATTTTCTGGGGGGGGAGGGGGGGCATCGGGGGGGCGTCCAAAATTAACAAAAATGAAGACTGCCACTGATCGCCCACTTCAATATTTACATTGTACAGGTACACAGTGTTTTCATCTTGCTTTTCTTGACCACATCTGCTGGGTGGGTAAGTTAGTGCTTCTAGCTCTGTACAGTGAACATAGCAGTGTTCTGTGTATTCATCAGATTAAAGCACAACTTCAATTCTTACAAAGTAACAACAATATCCTATAATAATAAAATAACAGGCGCATGCACAGAAATAAAGTGTTAATGATTATTTGTTCATAAATGATGTGAAGAAGGTAAAAAGGTGCAGGAAAATACTCTGGTACTGGTGAAAATGTAGAAAAACTAGACCAGACCACCACAGGGTGGCCAATCGGGGTGTCCCCCCCCCCCCACCATCCCGCCACCATGGCAGCCCTGCCACTGATTACACTTTACTGCACCTTACTGCATATTATTCAACCTTATTGCACCTTAATGGACATAACGGCCCTTGACTGTTTCTTACTGCACTTTATTGCACATTATTGCACCATACTACAATTTATTGCACATTACTGTACATAAATATACCTTATTGCACACAGTGCTGTACCTAATTGTGCCTCACTGCAACTTATTACACTGTATACATCTTACTGCACCATAATGCACATATTACTCCATATTACTGCACCTTCTTTGCACCGTACATTGCACTGCTGCATATCAGCTGATTTATTTAATTACTATATCTTATTCAGAATGTTTATTTTTATCTGTTTTATTATTTTTTTTTTCCTTTGCATTTGTTGTTCACTTAGATTTTATAATCTCTATATTCTGAACATGAAGGGAAATTGACAATGAAGACAAATACAAAAACACAGACATTTCATATAATGCATAAATTGTTTTTAATAATTAGAATAGCACCATAACTGTGGCCTTTTATTAAGACAGTAGAATCCGCCATCTTGAATCTTAAATCTTGACCTCACTGCTGTGGTCACACGCCTCTGTGTTGCCATAGTGATGATGTCACGGAGTCTCTGTGTTGCCGTGGTGATTACATCACTCTGTTGATGTTGTGATAATGTCATATGATGCGATGGAACCTCCTAAGCCACGCCCACAATTAGCAGAGATCAAAGGCGCGATGCCTTTGAGATCAAAGGAACCGTGCCTTTGATCTCTGTGTCACCTGACAGAGACCTTAAATAGCAACAGATTCTTCAGAGATTCATCCGATATTCATCAGAGATTCATCCGATATTCATCAGAGATTCATCAGAGATTCATAAGAGATTCATCAGAGATTCATAAGAGATTCACTTGATCTTCGCCAAATAACGACGACAGTCAAGTAAATAGAAAGAGTTAGATAGTTAAATCGCTCGATTTTCGCTAAAAAAGCAACGCCATTCAGGTAGTTTGACAGACTTTAAAACCCGTCACCCTACATCCAGGATAATGTATCGTAACACGACACCAACAACAGTTCCAATGAACAGTGGAAGCTATTCCCAGACAGAGGAAATCTCACAGATCACAATGGACACAGTTTATCCACTGATCCAATCCTTTTTCAGGAGCATCACACCAGACCAGTGGGCATGTTTGAGTTTAGGTAAACCAGACGATGTTACCAGTTCTATGCTGGCACAGCTGCTGTCAGACTTGATAGAGCTAATTTCTAAATCATTGCTGGAGAAAATCAAACACAGGCATCTTATTTCTGAGGAAGTTGTCTTGACCAGCGTGGGCGACACACTTCCTCAAACCTTTGCTCAAGTCCTGGACATTAAAGAAGAGGTCCGCTCTGAGAGCTTAGAGGGGTTGACCAGCTTAATTGCTCAAGACGTAACTGAGAGTGTCAACTCCATCCTCTCTGCTGGTGAGGACACTGAAGAGCAGGAAGTACAACGACACGTCACTCCCAAAAGAAGAATTAGACGTATGGTTCGTTACATCAGCAAGATGCTGAAAGAATTTATTGGGATGATGACACACAAATCTCAAACAAATAAGAAGAAAAGTGTGGCCACCCCCCCGGAAGACGAAGACACTGACAAAAAGACAGAAGATCTGGAGTCCACAAAAACTAAAAGTGGCATTCAATCATTTGACGCATACACCCAGGAGACAGCCTCCATAGGAGACAAGGAGAGCTGTAAGACTAAAACACCAGAAACTGAAACAGACAGAGAGGAGATCCAAGGAGAAGCAGTCCCAGACTTATCTGGAGATGAAGAGGTCCAGACTCCTAAATCCAGGACGTGCAAACTGTCCCTGAAGAGAATGGGGGGCATAATTCAAGGGTTCTTTGTGAAACCTTTATTCAGAAAGCCTCGTGCTGGAGTCACAGTGGCATCAACACAGTCACCAGACGTCCCACAGCTGAACTCTGTGAAGGTCATTGTGCCTGAGCAGCAGCTTCCAGATGTGCTGCTGTGGTGCTGGTTGTACCTGAGCAGCAGTTTCAGGAAGGCTCCGCTGTGAGGGTGGTTGTACCTGAACATCACATACCAGACGACAGAACACCTCCAGAATGTGGACACCAGGAACCCTCCTCCCTGGAGATCATAGTAGTGGAAGATGAAAACGCTGAGTCTGAAGAAGAGACCAAGAGCTTCGCAGTGAGCCAGGCTTCAATTGTTTGTCCAGAGCCCAAGAAGAAACTGTCTCTGAATTCAAGACTAAGGGCTTTTGTGTTAATAGGATTTTCAAGGTGCGACCTGCTGTAGTTAGATCACCCTCTATGAGGTCATCAAAAGTTGCCTCTACAGATAGAGTTGGGTCCTCAGCAGCAGGTCACTACTGTGGTGGTCACTGTTCCGATGAGCAATTTTCAGAGGCCACGGCTGTGGTGCTCCTAGATCCTGAAGTCAAACCAGCCCAAGACTTTGAGCAGCTGGAAACCTCCTCTCTGGACAGAGTAGTGAGGACAGCACTGCCAGTCTGAGGCTGAACAAGTTCAGGGTCTGAAAGAAACAGGTCCAAAGTCCAAGAAGAAATTGTCCCGGAAAGGAACCATTTGTAGAGGCTTGTGTGTGAAACCACCTGCCCAGCTCTCACCAGAGGCCACCACCGTGGAGATCCCTGCACCTCAACGCCAGTCACCGAAAGACAAACCAGCCCAAGACTTTGAGCAGCTGGAGACCTCCTCTCTGGACAGAGTAGTTGAGGACAGCATTGCTCACAACATCCCACTGATCACTGTGGACACGCTTCGTCCACTGATCGAATCGTTTTTCTGCAGCCTCACAACCGACCAGTGGGAATGTTTGATATTAGGTAAACCAGATGAGGTTACCAGTTCTATGCTGGCACAGCTGCTCACAGACTTGACCATGCTCATTTCCAAATTCATCCTGGAGAAAATCAAACAGAGGCATCTTATCTCTGAAGAGGTTGTCTTGACCAGCGTGGGTGACACACTTATCCAAACCTTTGCTCAAGTCCTGGACATTAAAGAAGAGGTCCGCTCTGAGAGCTCAGAGGTGTTGACCAGCTTAATTGCCCAAGACGTGGTTGAGAGCGTCAACTCCCTCCTCTCTGCTGGCAAGGACACTGAAGAGCAGGAAGTACAACGACACGTCACTCCCAAAAGAAGAATTAGACGTATGGTTCGTTACATCAGCAAGATGCTGAAAGAATTATTGGGATGATGACACACAAATCTCAAACAAATAAGAAGAAAAGTGTGGCCACCCCCCTGGAAGACGAAGACACTGACAAAAAGACAGAAGATCTGGAGTCCACAAAAACTAAAAGTGGCATTCAATCATTTGACGCATACACCCATGAGACAGCCTCCATAGGAGACAAGGAGAGCTGTAAGACTAAAACACCAGAAACTGACATAGACAGAGAGGAGGTCCAAGGAGAAGCAGTCCCAGACTTATCTGGAGATGAAGAGGTCCAGACTCCTAAATCCAGGACATGCAAACTGTCCCTGAAGAGAATGGGGGGCATAATTCAAGGGTTCTTTGTGAAACCTTTATTCAGAAAGCCTCGTGCTGGAGTCACAGTGGCATCAACACAGTCACCAGACGTCCCAGAGCTGAACTCTGTGAAGGTCATTGTGCCTGAGCAGCAGCTTCCAGATGTTGCTGCTGTGGTGCTGGTTGTACCTGAGCAGCAGTTTCAGGAAGGCTCCGCTGTGAGGGTGGTTGTACCTGAACATCACATACCAGACGACAGAACACCTCCAGAATGTGGACACCAGGAACCCTCCTCCCTGGAGATCATAGTAGTGGAAGATGAAAACGCTGAGTCTGAAGAAGAGACCAAGAGCTTCGCAGTGAGCCAGGCTTCAATTGTTTGTCCAGAGCCCAAGAAGAAACTGTCTCTGAAATTCAAGACTAAGGGCTTTTGCATTAATAGGATTTTCAAGGTGCGACCTGCTGTAGTTAGATCCCCCTCTATGAAGTCATCAAAAGTTTGCCTCTACAGATAGAGTTGGGTCTCAGCAGCAGGTCACTACTGTGGTGGTCACTGTTCCCGATGAGCAATTTTCAGAGGCCCACGGCTGTGGTGCTCCTAGATCCTGAAGTCAAACCAGCCCAAGACTTTGAGCAGCTGGAAACCTCCTCTCTGGACAGAGAGGTTGAGGACAGCACTGCTCAGTCTGAGGCTGAAGAAGTTCAGGGTCTGAAAGAAACAGGTCCAAAGTCCAAGAAGAAATTGTCTCGGAAAGGAACCATTTGTAGAGGCTTGTGTGTGAAACCACCTGCCCAGCTCTCACCAGAGGCCACCACCGTGGAGATCCCTGCACCTCAACGCCAGTCACCGAAAGACAAACCAGCCCAAGACTTTGAGCAGCTGGAGACCTCCTCTCTGGACAGAGTAGTTGAGGACAGCATTGCTCACAATGTCCCACTGATCACTGTGGACACGCTTCGTCCACTGATTGAATCGTTTTTCTGCAGCCTCAAAACCGACCAGTGGGAATGTTTGATATTAGGTAAACCAGATGAGGTTACCAGTTCTATGCTGGCACAGCTGCTCACAGACTTGATCATGCTCATTTCCAAATTCATCCTGGAGAAAATCAAACAGAGGCATCTTATCTCTGAAGAGGTTGTCTTGACCAGCGTGGCGACACACTTATCCAAACCTTTGCTCAAGTCCTGGACATTAAAGAAGAGGTCCGCTCTGAGAGCTCAGAGGTGTTGACCAGCTTAATTGCCCAAAACGTGGTTGAGAGCGTCAACTCCATCCTCTGTGCTGGCGAGGACACTGAAGAGCAGGAAGTACAACGACACGTCACTCCCAGTAGAAGAATTAGACGTATGGTTCGTTACATCAGCAAGATGCTGAAAGAATTTATTGGGATGATGACACACAAATCTCAAACAAATAAGAAGAAAAAGAAGAAAAGTGTGGCCACCCCCCTGGAAGACGAAGACACTGACAAAAAGACAGAAGATCTGGAGTCCACAAAAATTAAAAGTGGCATTCAATCATTTGATGCATACACCCAGGAGACAGCCTCCATAGGAGACAAGGAGAGCTGTAAGACTAAAACACCAGAAACTGACACAGACAGAGAGGAGATCCAAGGAGAAGCAGTCCCAGACTTATCTGGAGATGAAGAGGTCCAGACTCCTAAATCCAGGACATGCAAACTGTCCCTGAAGAGAATGGGGGGCATAATTCAAGGGTTCTTTGTGAAACCTTTATTCAGAAAGCCTCGTGCTGGAGTCACAGTGGCATCAACACAGTCACCAGACGTCCCACAGCTGAACTCTGTGAAGGTCATTGTGCCTGAGCAGCAGCTTCCAGATGTTGCTGCTGTGGTGCTGGTTGTACCTGAGCAGCAGTTTCAGGAAGGCTCCGCTGTGAGGGTGGTTGTACCTGAACATCACATACCAGACGACAGAACACCTCCAGAATGTGGACACCAGGAACCCTCCTCCCTGGAGATCATAGTAGTGGAAGATGAAAACGCTGAGTCTGAAGAAGAGACCAAGAGCTTCGCAGTGAGCCAGGCTTCAATTGTTTGTCCAGAGCCAAGAAGAAACTGTCTCTGAAATTCAAGACTAAGGGCTTTTGTGTTAATAGGATTTTCAAGGTGCGACCTGCTGTAGTTAGATCACCCTCTATGAGGTCATCAAAAGCCGCCTCTACAGATAGAGTTGGGTCTCAGCAGCAGGTCACTACTGTGGTGGTCACTGTTCCCGATGAGCAATTTTCAGAGGCCACGGCTGTGGTGCTCCTAGATCCTGAAGTCAAACCAGCCCAAGACTTTGAGCAGCTGGAAACCTCCTCTCTGGACAGAGTAGTTGAGGACAGCACTGCTCAGTCTGAGGCTGAAGAAGTTCAGAGTCTGAAAGCCACAGGTCTGAAGTCCAAAAAGAAATTGACTCGTAAAGGAACCAAATGTAGACGCTTGTGTGTGAAACCACTTGCCCAGCTCTCACCAGAGGCCACCACCGTGGAGATCCCTGCACCTCAACGCCAGTCACCGAAAGACAAACCAGCCCAAGACTTTGAGCAGCTGGAAACCTCCTCTCTGGACAGAGTAGTTGAGGACAGCATTGCTCTGGAGGAGACACATGTTCCACCCAAAAGTTCAAGAAAGAGATGGTCTCTGAAAAGAGTGGGTACCGCATTTAGAGGCTTGTTTGTGAAATCACGTGCTGGAGAGGCATCAACGCAGTCACCAGACGTTACCTCTGCTCGCCTCTCACCAGAGACCCCCACCATGGAAGTGACCAAACGTCACCAGTCACCGAAAGAGAAACCAGCCCAAGACTTAGAGCAGATGAAACCCTCCTCTCTGCGAATTTCAGCAGCTGAGGGTGGCTCAGTTCAGTCTGAGGGTGAAAACGTCCAGGATCTGAAGGAGACACCTACACCAGCTACAACTCCAAGAAAGAGATGGTCTCTGAAAAAACTGGGTAGCGCATTTAGAGGCTTGTTTGTTAACCCATGTGCTGGAGAGGCATCAACCACAGTAACATCTCCAGACGTTACCCCTGTCCGCCTCTCACCAGAGACCCCCATCATGGAAGTGACCAAACGTCACCAATCACCGAAAGAGACACCAGGCCCAGACTTAAAGCAGAAGGAGCCCTCCTCTCTGAGATCCCAGTAGTTGAGGACGACACTGTTCAGTCTGAGCCAAAATTTACCGAGTCCTCAACAGACGAGCAAGAAAGGTGCAAAACGTGTGTCAGCACTTTTGTTGAGTGCCTGGTTTTAAGGGCCTTTGCAAAAGCAAAAATGCCATACGATTTCGACCAGTTTGAGGCCATCCGTTACCGACTGTACACGAAAATCTGGGCTGAATTCCAGCATGAGAATATTAACGTCCCCACGAAAAGGTTCAAGAGGCTTGACAAGACCGTTTGGGAGGACCTGCACAAAAAGTGGAAAACTGCAGACGCTATTGTGTTTTTCATGGATCTAGAGCGACCAGTAATTGACAAAGTGATCGTGGCTTCTTTCAAAGAACATCTAATGAAGCCTAAACACAAAACCAGCTGGAAGTTCTTCTGATCTTCAGTTCCCAGATCAGACACACGAGGAGACCTTCTGTTCTAGTGGTTTCTGCAAAACACAGACCAGTGGAGCAGGGGTTCCCTAAAGACAAGTCATTATTATTATTAGGCTATTATTATTATTATTATTATTATTATTATTATTATTGTTATTATTACTATTATTATTATTATTATTATCATTATTACTATTATTACTGTTATTATTTATTATTATTGTTTTCTTCTATTCTTATTCTTATTATTATCATTATTGTTGTTTTTTATGCCTTTTAACTGTATTTCATTCTGTTTAATGGAATTTTATTCCATTTTATCCTATGTCATTAAAAAAACAAAGCATCAAAAAATAACATTGGAGTTCTACAGTGTCGCTTCATGTCAAACCAACAGTTCAACTAAATGTGTATTTAATTTTTTCAGGTAGAAAATGCTGTTATTTTTTTACTTTAGTTGTCTTTAGTTGTAAATAATGTCCTTTGTAGTTTGGTTTCTCCTCGAAATATTGGTCATCAGATGATATAACTTCTAGTTGTATGTCTACATTCTCTAAATAGCGTCAGTAGCTCCCAGGTTTAGTCCAGAATTCACTAGAGGGGTTGACTGGGCCGCGATCCGTCATGGGACAAAGACATGAGGAAAACCATGCTCAGCTTGTTGCCACTGCAGCTCAGTGTGTCATGGCCGCCTAGTGGCGACAAGAAGTTACTACACATAAAAATGTGTAAATATCTAAAAATGACAATAATATGAAATATTTTTAAGGAAAATGAGGAACGCTTCACAATTTTGCGTGTCATCCTGCGCACTCCTCCTCCTGGTGTCCTCGTCGATCGTCACAGTTTTCCTCTGAAGGACACGAAACAGATTTAATCTTTTCTCAATGATTGAAGCTGTAAAACATGTCAAAGAAAACAGATCTTTTAATAAAAGCAGGATGATCAATCACTGGTTTGTTTAATTCTTTAGGTTCAGACAGGACATGAAATATAGAATAAGTAGAGCTCCCCCTGGTGTCTGGCTACAGTATAAGTCATAAGCTCCACCCCCCTTTATGTTAGTGGGCGGGACCTGGGACGAAATAAAACACTAAAAACACACGTCAAATATTTTTTTTGGTTTCTGTCATTTAAGGTAGTTGATATAATGTTGATGAATGTCCAAGTGTCAAATTTTTGGAATTAGTTTTGTTTTAGTTCATTATTTGGCGCTACAGTAACAGGATGATGTAATGGCCGCCACCAGTTGCCATGGCAATGCTAAACAGCAGGTACCAGAAAGCAAACAGTTGGTCCAACCGGGCCTCGGACCGGCAAAGGGTCAGAGCGCCGACCTCGGCTGACCACAGCTCCTCACTGTCCCCCACAGAGTCACACACACAAACCAGCTTTACTAAGTAAAATGAAAACTGTAGAAGAGGGCGTGAAACTGCTTCATCTGTCCACACAGAGTCCAGCACATGTAGGGTTGTACACTGAGTAGAGTCTCATGGCCGCCTAGTGGCGACAAGAAGTTACTACACATACAAATGTGTAAATGTCTAAAAATGACAATAATATGAAATATTTTTGAAGGAAAATGAGGAACGCTTCACGAATTTGCGTGTCATCCTTGCGCAGGGGCCATGCTAATCTTCTCTGTATCGTTCCAATTTTAGTATATGTGCTACCGAAGTAACACGACAGTGACCTGGGTGCGTACAGTATTTATATGACTGTGTCCCAGCGTGGCCCCAACACATGGTTGGCTCTTACACAGAGGCAGTCTGGGGTTCAAATGTGTTCATTGAGCCAGAAGGGCATAGTTAAAAGGTCTGGGATCTGGACTGTGAGCTCCAGAGCAGCTGTGATCCACTGTAAAAAGGTCTGATGAGGGTCTAAACTAGTCTGTGTACTGTATGTTCTGCTCAGGAGCTCCCAGGGCACATGGGAAGTTCTGTGTGACGAGTCTTTACATCAGGACGAGAGGAAACAAACCTGTTCAGGTTGTGTAACCGATGTTATAAATATATTGACGTTGGAATCATAACATAAAGTGACTTAATGTTTTTGGTTTGGTTTGATCCTCATTCATTTCTCTTTGTTACAGGTCAGTGTTGGTTCCACCACCTCCACCAGAGCTGCTGTCACACTCACATCCTCAACTACCTCCATTTCTGCTGCTGCTTTGTCCAGTGTGGGCTAAAGAAGATCAAGGAGACAGACACAGAGACGTAAAGAGGACTGGTAGGACCTGAACTACTTTCCTGCTGCAAAAGAACAGGACCCACATGAACGGACGGCCTCAATCACCTGAAACAGAGCTGTGCTCCTCCAACTCCTCCACTGGTTGTTTAAACAGGCTGCTCCTCAAGTACAGTTTCTGTGACTGAGGTTGTTGTGAAGTGTGAACACTCAGTAAACTCTATACATTCTCGAAGTCTGCTGCCCCTGCTTCTTCTTCTCTGTATTTTTGTGTAGGGTCAGAGGTCAGTGGTTCGAGACCCGTCGGCGTAGAGATGGAGTCGAGCTTCAAAAAGACAGAGTATAAATCTGGATATAATTTACGTATGTTTTGCCATGTATGGCGAATTGTTATGAATAACTCGTAGATGAATACTGACTTCCGACCGTTTTCATCGTTGTTTTAACTGGGCGTCGAACCGGTGAACCTCACATCACCAACAGTTTCAACACGGTTGACAGTTCCGCATTAACGGCAGACGGATGCCCCGCCCCCTCCAATCAAGGCGCAGAAGCAGTTCCAATAGTTTTCCAAACCCGGAAGACGGTCAGCCAATCAGAGGGCCGCTGTGGTTTCCAATATGGAGAATCAGACTTTGTGGTGACTTCTGTCATCCAATCAGAGCCGGATTTGTACCAATATTCCTCCAGGACCCTCCCCTGTCACTGGAACCTGCTGAACGGTGCGGACGGTGAGAACAGTAGTCGTTATTATTTAATGAAATTAAGTTTAAAAAATAAGTTTATCTGTTTGAAAACTTACATTACTTGCTGATACTAGATCTAATACATAAAGTTACTACATACCGATGTTTTTATGACTACGTGCTCCGAAATGTCTGTTTGACGATGCTAAACTAGCGTTGTAGCATCAGAGTTTTAGTTTTTAAAGTGTCAATTTCCCATTTTAAACTACAGAAATTAATGCGTATTAACGCTTTATCGCCGTGTTGTGCTAACCAGCCAAAGTTTCTACCATAAAACCCCGTTAAACATTAAAGTGTTTAGTTTGTCGCTATTTTGTCTGAGCCAGGTGACGTTAATGAGCTAAACTATAGTCTTGTAATGTCAGTGTAATGAAACGCTTGGACCATCAGACTGTTTGTTGGTACCATGTCATTCCAGTAATGTACGTGCTGTTTAATCAGTCTCATGTTTTGTGACACACACACACACAAACCAGCATTACTAAGTAAAATGAAAACTGTAGAAGAGGGCGTGAAACTGGTTCATGTGTCCACACAGAGTCCAGCACATGTAGGGTTGTACACTGAGTAGAGTCTCATGGCCGCCTAGTGGCGACAAGAAGTTACTACACATAAAAATGTGTAAATGTCTAAAAATGACAATAATATGAAATATTTTTGAAGCAAAATGAGGAACGCTTCACGAATTTGCGTGTCATCCTTGCGCAGGGGCCATGCTAATCTTCTCTGTATCGTTCCAATTTTAGTATATGTGCTACCGAAGTAACACGACTGTGACCTGGGTGCGTACAGTATTTATATGACTGTGTCCCAGCGTGGCCCCAACACATGGTTGGCTCTTACACAGAGGCAGTCTGGGGTTCAAATGTGTTTATTCAGCCAGAAGGGCATGGTTAAAAGGTCTGGGATCTGGACTGTGAGCTCCAGAGCAGCTGTGATCCACTGTAAAAAGGTCTGATGAGGGTCTAAACTAGTCTGTGTACTGTATGTTCTGCTCAGGAGCTCCCAGGGGCACATGGGAAGTTCTGTGTGACGAGTCTTTACAATCAGGACGAGAGGAAACAATAGAGTAACTCAACCCCCCTCCTCCCACATTTCTCATAGAGCCTCCTGTACAGTCAGAGGGGGAGGTTAGAAGACAGGGAGGGGGGAGGCACAGGTGAGGTCCCTCCAACCTGGTCAGGAGGGACAGGCCCTTGTTGGATTTGGGGACTTTAAATTTGAGACCCTGCAGAGCTTCTATGAGTCTGAGGACTGATCAAAGATCTGCTACGTAACCGATGTTATAAATGTATTGATTATTTAAAACAAATCTGTGATATAATATGATGACACCTCTGATGAAGCTTACGTTTCCATGTGAACTGTAGTTCAGCATGTGTGAAACACAGAACTTTAATTTCTGTGTTTTCTATTGATTTGATGTCTCCTTTGTTGTGTTTAATTACAGTCTCCTTCAGACCAGATCTTCCCTCCAAGACTTCTGAGGAGCCCTGGGATGAAGAGCTGGTTTCTGTCTGGGTGTTTAGGTCTGTGTCTGAATTTCTTCGACCTATTGTAATTTAAAACAATGCAGTCTGAGCACAGGAAACATCCAGCACAACTGCTCTCTGTCCACGTAGCTACTAGGACGTCATTTGATGGTGTCGTGTAGACCTGTATGGAGACAGAACGAGACACAAGCTGTGAACAGTCACACACACAAACCAGCATTACTAAATAAAACGTGAAACTGCTTCATGTGTCCACACAGAGTCCAGCACATGTAGGGTTGTACACTGAGTAGAGTCTCATGGCCGCCTAGTGGCGACAAGAAGTTACTACACATAAAAATGTGTAAATGTCTACAAATGTCAGAAATAACAATAATATGAAATATTCTTGAAGGAAAATGAGGAACGCTTCATGAATTTGCGTGTCATCCTTGCGCCCTCCTCCTCCTGGTGTCCTCGTCGATCGTCACAGTCTTCCTCTGAAGGACACGAAACAGATTTAATCTTTTCTCAATGATTGAAGCTGTAAAATATGTCAAAGGAAACAGATCTTTCAATAAAAGCAGGATGATCAATCACTGGTTTGTTTCATTCTTTAGGTTCAGACAGGACATGAAATATAGAATAAGTAGAGCTCCCCCTGGTGTCTGGCTACAGTATAAGTCATAAGCTCCACCCCCCTTTATGTTAGTGGGCGGTACCTGGGACGAAATAAAACACTAAAACACACGTCAAATATTTTTTTTGGTTTCTGTCATTTAAGGTAGTTGATATAATGTTGATGAATGTCCAAGTGTCAAATTTTTGGAATTAGTTTTGTTTTAGTTCATTATTTGGCGCTACAGTAACAGGATGATGTAATGGCCGCCACCAGTTGCCATGGCAATGCTAAACAGCAGGTACCAGAAAGCAAACAGTTGGTCCAACCGGGCCTCGGACCGGCGAAGGGTCAGAGCGCCGACCTCGGCTGACCACAGCTCCCCTCTGTCCCCAACAGAGTCACACACACAAACCAGCTTTACTAAGTAAAATCAAAACTGTAGAAGAGGGCGTGAAACTGGTTCATGTGTCCACACAGAGTCCAGCACATGTAGGGTTGTACACTGAGTAGAGTCTCATGGCCGCCTAGTGGCGACAAGAAGTTACTACACATAAAAATGTGTAAATGTCTAAAAATGACAATAATATGAAATATTTTTGAAGGAAAATGAGGAACGCTTCACGAATTTGCGTGTCATCCTTGCGCAGGGGCCATGCTAATCTTCTCTGTATCGTTCCAATTTTAGTATATGTGCTACCGAAGTAACACGACTGTGACCTGGGTGCGTACAGTATTTATATGACTGTGTCCCAGCGTGGCCCCAACACATGGTTGGCTCTTACACAGAGGCAGTCTGGGGTTCAAATGTGTTCATTCAGACAGAAGGGCATGGTTAAAAAGGTCTGGGATCTGGACTGTGAGCTCCAGAGCAGCTGTGATCCACTGTAAAAAGGTCTGATGAGGGTCTAAACTAGTCTGTGTACTGTATGTTCTGCTCAGGAGCTCCCAGGGGCACATGGGAAGTTCTGTGTGACGAGTCTTTACATCAGGACGAGAGGAAACAATAGAGTAACTCAACCCCCCTCCTCCCACATTTCTCATAGAGCCTCCTGTACAGTCAGAGGGGGAGGTTAGAAGACAGGGAGGGGGGAGGCACAGGTGAGGTCCCTCCAACCTGGTCAGGAGGGACAGGCTCTTGTTGGATTTGGGGAGTTTAAATTTGAGACCCTGCAGAGCTTCTACGAGTCTGAGGTCTGATCAAAGATCTGCTACGTAACCGATGTTATAAATGTATTGATTATTTAAAAAACATCTGTGATATAATATGATGACACCTCTGATGAAGCTTACGTTTCCATGTGAACTGTAGTTCAGCATGTGTGAAACACAGAACTTTAATGTCTGTGTTTTCTATTGATTTGATGTCTCCTTTGTTGTGTTTAATTACAGTCTCCTTCAGACCAGATCTTCCCTCCAAGACTTCTGAGGAGCGCTGGGATGAAGAGCTGGTTTCTGTCTGGGTGTTTAGGTCCGTGTCTGAATTTCTTCGACCTATTGTAATTTAAAAACAATGCAGTCTGAGCACAGAAAACATCCAGCACAACTGCTCTCTGTCCACGTAGCTACTAGGACGTCATTTGATGGTGTCGTGTAGGAAAATGTTGTTGTTATCATTATTATTGTTATCATGAACCTTTGTAAATAAAACTACTTTGTTTGCAGCTTTGTCGTTTATGCACTTTATTTGTAAACAAATCCAGAAACCTCTGCTCTGACAACACAAAAATACAGATTATATTTTTGGATCATTGTTATTATGTACTGCTACTAACAATGTTATCATCTTATTCATGGAATTAACCACCCCCTAAGGAAAACTGTGTTAGACGCATGTGCATAACCTGTTTTACCCTCATGATTAGGACTTTTCTCAATGTTCAATAATATTGTGCTTGGTATCATTTTAAAGGGGACCTTCTAAGCTTCCATTTAAACCCAGTTGTGAACCTGTCTGCTAAATATGGAGGTGACTGCAGCTCATCAAACCATCAAAAGCATACATTATTTCACATTTTACGCCTAAACTATGTTCTTTCTTTTAATCCTGTAGGACATAGGAGCATCAGAAACACAAAACACAAGTACCACAACATTCACCTGACTATAAGGTTTCAGAAAATATATAACATGCCCATATAATTTCATTGTGAGAATTCAAGATGGCGTCGGAGTCCATCTTTACCCATTTTCAGCTTTTGATCTTGACAACGCAGATGTTCATGTAATACCTCTTTTTGTATATTTACAAGGGTGGGAAGTTCATTTCCAGGGTTATTTTTGAGATACAAGGTCTGTAACCTGCACATGTTTGTGCATGTCAGACCATTTGACAGGCATGTGCAGCTTGACATTGTGCATGAATGAACACACTTGCATGCCAATAGTTCCAAGACCACATCTGGTGCAGGCGGGGAGTGCATCCAGTCTATGACCAGATGCCATCATCATCAGTCCATCCGTGTCCAGTAGGACTCGGCACCACTGGGTCAGCCTGCAGACAGCACTTCCAGATTGCTGCTTGGTAGTTTGCTCGTTGAGCATGCATATAGAGGCAGACTCTACAGGGTGGCAACTGGTGGGACTCAACTTTTCCCCTTTTGCTGGTGAAGAGTTGATAGCGCAGTTGGTTGACCTCACCAGTGTTGCTTGTAGCAGCACACATGCGGCAGGTGACCCATTCGATTTTTTTCAAACAGATCGTCACTAATGTCCCATGATTGCCCCAGTCGACTAAAAGTCTCTTCTCCTTTGTTGCCATCTTCAGGACATTCAGCTTCTCTCGACCAGCAAATGCCCTGACACTATCACAGCCTGTGAAGGCATGAAAGCCAATTAGACCGTCACAGACAGAGTGTCTGAGTGAGCTTGTCAGTTTGCTGATGTCAACAAACTGCATGCGTTTCTGGTATATGGGACAAGAGATGTCCTTCTAGAAGCAAAGACAAAGCATCATGACATCAGTGTCCTCGGCTGTGATGATAACTGCTTTTGAGTCTGTGTTTGCTGCATCCAGTGCATGAAGTAGTAGGCGAGTGTCAGCCTCTTCTTGTGTTGAGTACAGCTCTGATACTTCCTCACACTCATCCTCTCTCATCCTGTAGCAGGTTTCCTCACAGGTCATGTCCAACACCTTGACATGCAGCATTTCTCTATATCGTGGGCGTTTCCACTCTTCTACCAGAAACTTGATGAGACTGGCCTTGTTTGAGGGACTGCAAAGCAATGTTCTCCACTGCTGTATGTGATGTCCACTTGTGAGGTTCTTGTACTGGAGAGTGATATCTCTACCCCGGTTTAGTCGTTCAGCGTTTTGATCCAAGTCTGGCGGTAGACATCAAAAACCACATCAGTCCTTTCACTCTCTGCTCCCTCATGAAGAACATAGGTGAAGGCTGACTCTGCAATCTGTGCAAAGGTCTTGTTGTTGCCATTCAGTTTTTGGACCAGGCTCATCCCATCAATGATGGTTGTAGATGGTGTTGGGATCTGTTCAGCAGGAGACACATTCTTTTCCAGCTCTCTGGCAAGTGCAGCCTTGTTTGTTTTTCGCAGGGATCCATCAGCATTTGCCAGTGCCCATGGCAGTGGACCCAGTGGGAGGGCAAGGACGTCCTTCATGTTCACTTTCCTGTGTTCAGCCACCAGGATCATGTGGCTGAAAAGGTTTCTATCTGCCTCAAGAACCACATCTTTTCCTTTCGTCCCATGATATGTCTTTTTGCTGACCTTGGAGACATCTAAAAGTAACGATATCGATGTCGATATCAGGATATCAGGTTTGGTATTACCTGGTATCGCTGCTGCTTCTCTGTATTTTTGTGTAGGGTCAGAGGACAGTGGTTCGAGACCCGTCGGCGTAGAGATGGAGTCGAGCTTCAGAGTATAAATCTGGATATAATTTACGTATGTTTTGCCATGTATGGCGAATTGTTATGAATAACTCGTAGATGAATACTGACTTCCGACCGTTTCCATCGTTGTTTTAACTGGGCGTCGAACCGGTGAACCTCACATCACCAACAGTTTCAACACGGTTGACAGTTCCGCATTAACGGCAGACGGATGCCCCGCCCCCTCCAATCAAGGCGCAGAAGCAGTAGTTTCCAAACCCGGAAGACGGTCAGCCAATCAGAGGGCCGCTGTGGTTCCAATATGGAGAATCAGACTTTGTGGTGACTTCTGTCATCCAATCAGAGGCCGGATTTGTTCCAATATTCCTCCAGGACCCTCCCCTGTCACTGGAACCTGCTGAACGGTGCGGACGGTGAGAACAGTAGTCGTTATTATTTAGTGAAATTAAGTTTAAAAATAAGTTTATCTGTAATAAAACTTACATTACTTGCTGATACTAGATCTAATACATAAAGTTACTACATACTGATGTTTTTATGACTCCGTGCTCCGAAATGTCTGTTTGACGATGCTAAACTAGCGTTGTAGCATCAGAGTTTTAGTTTTTAAAGTGTCAATTTGCCATTTTAAACTACAGAAATTAATGCATATTAACGCTTTATCTTCGTGTTGTGCTAACCAGCCAAAGTTTCTACCATAAAACCCCGTTAAACATTAAAGTGTTTAGTTTGTCGCTATTTTGTCTGAGCCAGGTGACGTTAATGAGCTAAACTATAGTCTTGTAATGTCAGTGTAATGAAACGCTTGGACCATCAGACTGTTTGTTGGTACCATGTCATTCCAGTAATGTACGTGTTGTTTAATCAGTCTCATGTTTTGTGACACACACACACACAAACCAGCATTACTAAGTAAAATGAAAACTGTAGAAGAGGACGTGAAACTGCTTCATCTGTCCACACAGAGTCCAGCACATGTAGGGTTGTACACTGAGTAGAGTCTCATGGCCGCCTAGTGGCGACAAGAAGTTACTACACATAAAAATGTGTAAATGTCTAAAAATGAGAATAATATGAAATATTTTTGAAGGAAAATGAGGAACGCTTCACGAATTTGCGTGTCATCCTTGCGCAGGGGCCATGCTAATCTTCTCTGTATCGTTCCAATTTTAGTATATGTGCTACCGAAGTAACACGACTGTGACGTGGGTGCGTACAGTATTTATATGACTGTGTCCCAGCGTGGCCCCAACACATGGTTGGCTCTTACACAGAGGCAGTCTGGGGTTCAAATGTTTTCATTCAGCCAGAAGGGCATGGTTAAAAGGTCTGGGATCTGGACTGTGAGCTCCAGAGCAGCTGTGATCCACTGTAAAAAGGTCTGATGAGGGTCTAAACTAGTCTGTGTACTGTATGTTCTGCTCAGGAGCTCCCAGGGCACATGGGAAGTTCTGTGTGACGAGTCTTTACATCAGGACGAGAGGAAACAACCTGGTCAGGTTGTGTAACCGATGTTATAAATGTATTGACATTAGAATCATAACATAAAGTGACTTAATGTTTTGGTTTGGTTTGATCCTCATTCATTTCTCTTTGTTACAGGTCAGTGTTGGTTCCACCACCTCCACCAGACGTGCTGTCACACTCACATCCTCAACTACCTCCATTTGTGCTGCTGCTTTGTCCAGTGTGGGCTAAAGAAGATCAAGGAGACAGACACAGAGACGTAAAGAGGACTGGTAGGAGCCTGGACTACTTTCCTGCTGCAAAAGAACAGACCCACATGAACGAACGGCCTCAATCACCTGAAACAGAGCTGTGCTCCTCCAACTCCTCCACTGGTTGTTAAACAGGCTGCTCCTCAAGTACAGTTTCTGTGACTGAGGTTGTTGTGAAGTGTGAACACTCAGTAAACTCTATACATTCTCACAGCTCTGACTCTACCTCCCCTGCAGCAGGACGTAGCCACTAAGGCTGTTTGTGAAGGTTTCATCAGATTGTTGTTTCATATTTTTTTTTATGTTAAATATGCACAATGCCAAGTACAGCAACAACGACAAAAAAACAACGGGAAAAAAAACATACATTGCATTGTAACATGTGCTTTGTTGAGATGAGCTTTTATTGTGGGTGGAGAAATTCATCTTGGGCAAGGTTGTTGTTTCTTGATTATTTTTATTGGTCAATAAATGTAAACTCTAACTGTTATAGGTGTAGTGGTTAATATAACACTTTATGTAACCTCACACTTTATAGAACCTCACTTTGGATCCAGGCTGAGACACTGTAAAATGTCTGGTTCACATATGTTCTTTGTTATCTGGGGACACTTGGACTAAACAATTTCCCTGTGGGGATCAATACAGTGATCTTGAATCTTGAATTAAATTTGAACTATACGTGTATTCAGTGTGATCTTTTTTGTGAACATTCACAAATGCTCATTGTAAAAATCATACACATAAGTAGACATCTAAAAGTACCGATATCGATGTCGGTATCAGGTTTGGTATTACCTGGTATCGCTCCTGCTTCTTCTTCTCTGTATTTTTGTGTAGGGTCAGAGGTCAGTGGTTCGAGACCCGTCGGCGTAGAGATGGAGTCGAGCTTCAAAAAGACAGAGTAGAAATCTGGATATAATTTACATATGTTTTGCCATGTATGGCGAATTGTTATGAATAACTCGTAGATGAATACTGACTTCCGACCGTTTTCATCGTTGTTTTAACTGGGCGTCGAACCGGTGAACCTCACATCACCAACGGTTTCAACACGGTTGACAGTTCCGCATTAACGGCAGACGGATGCCCCGCCCCCTCCAATCAAGGCGCAGAAGCAGTTCCAATAGTTTCCAAACCCGGAAGACGGTCAGCCAATCAGAGGGCCGCTGTGGTTCCAATATGGAGAATCAGACTTTGTGGTGACTTCTGTCATCCAATCAAGGCCGGATTTGTTCCAATATTCCTCCAGGACCCTCCCCTGTCACTGGAACCTGCTGAACGGTGCGGACGGTGAGAACAGTAGTCGTTATTATTTAATGAAATTAAGTTTAAAAGTAAGTTTATCTGTTTGAAAACTTACATTACTTGCTGATACTAGATCTAATACATAAAGTTACTACATACCGATGTTTTTATGACTCCGTGCTCCGAAATGTCTGTTTGACGATGCTAAACTAGCGTTGTAGCATCAGAGTTTTAGTTTTTAAAGTGTCAATTTCCCATTTTAAACGACAGAAATTAATGCATATTAACGCTTTATCGCCGTGTTGTGCTAACCAGCCAAAGTTTCTACCATAAAACCCCGTTAAACATTAAAGTGTTTAGTTTGTCGCTATTTTGTCTGAGCCAGGTGACGGTAATGAGCTAAACTATAGTCTTGTAATGTCAGTGTAATGAAACGCTTGGACCATCAGACTGTTTGTTGGTACCATGTCATTCCAGTAATGTACGTGCTGTTTAACCAGTCTCATGTTTTGTGACACACAAACCAGCATTACTAAGTAAAATCAAAACTGTAGAAGAGGGCGTGAAACTGCTTCATCTGTCCACACAGAGTCCAGCACATGTAGGGTTGTACACTGAGTAGAGTCTCATGGCCGCCTAGTGGCGACAAGAAGTTACTACACATACAAATGTGTAAATGTATAAAAATGACAATAATATGAAATATTTTTGAAGGAAAATGAGGAACGCTTCACGAATTTGCGTGTCATCCTTGCGCAGGGGCCATGCTAATCTTCTCTGTATCGTTCCAATTTTAGTATATGTGCTACCGAAGCAACACGACTGTGACCTGGGTGCGTACAGTATTTATATGACTGTGTCCCAGCGTGGCCCCAACACATGGTTGGCTCTTACACAGAGGCAGTCTGGGGTTCAAATGTGTTCATTCAGCCAGAAGGGCATGGTTAAAAGGTCTGGGATCTGGACTGTGAGCTCCAGAGCAGCTGTGATCCACTGTAAAAAGGTCTGATGAGGGTCTAAACTAGTCTGTGTACTGTATGTTCTGCTCAGGAGCTCCCAGGGGCACATGGGAAGTTCTGTGTGACGAGTCTTTACATCAGGACGAGAGGAAACAACCTGGTCAGGTTGTGTAACCGATGTTATAAATGTATTGACATTAGAATCATAACATAAAGTAACTTAATGTTTTTGGTTTGGTTTGATCCTCATTCATTTCTCTTTGTTACAGGTCAGTGTTGGTTCCACCACCTCCACCAGACGTGCTGTCACACTCACATCCTCAACTACCTCCATTTGTGCTGCTGCTTTGTCCAGTGTGGGTTAAAGAAGATCAAGGAGACAGACACAGAGACGTAAAGAGGACTGGTAGGAGCCTGGACTACTTTCCTGCTGCAAAAGAACAGGACCCACATGAACGGACGGCCTCAATCACCTGAAACAGAGCTGTGCTCCTCCAACTCCTCCACTGGTTGTTAAACAGGCTGCTCCTCAAGTACAGTTTCTGTGACTGAGGTTGTTGTGAAGTGTGAACACTCAGTAAACTCTATACATTCTCGAAGTCTGCTGCTCCTGCTTCTTCTTCTCTGTATTTTTGTGTAGGGTCAGAGGTCAGTGGTTCGAGACCCGTCTGCGTAGAGATGGAGTCGAGCTTCTAAACGACAGAGTATAAATCTGGATATAATTTACGTATGTTTTGCCATGTATGGCGAATTGTTATGAATAACTCGTAGATGAATACTGACTTCCGACCGTTTTCATCGTTGTTTTAACTGGGCGTCGAACCGGTGAACCTCACATCACCAACAGTTTCAACACGGTTGACAGTTCCGCATTAACGGCAGACGGATGCCCCGCCCCCTCCAATCAAGGCGCAGAAGCAGTTCCAATAGTTTCCAAACCCGGAAGACGGTCAGCCAATCAGAGGGCCGCTGTGGTTCCAATATCGAGAATCAGACTTTGTGGTGACTTCTGTCATCCAATCAGAGGCCGGATTTTGTTCCAATATTCCTCCAGGACCCTCCCCTGTCACTGGAACCTGCTGAACGGTGCGGACGGTGAGTACAGTTATTATTTAATGAAATTAAGTTTAAAAATAAGTTTATCTGTTTGAAAACTTACATTACTTGCTGATACTAGATCTAGTACATAAAGTTACTACATACCGATGTTTTTATGACTCCGTGCTCCGAAATGTCTGTTTGACGATGCTAAACTAGCGTTGTAGCACCAGAGTTTTTAGTTTTTAAAGTGTCAATTTCCCATTTTAAACTACAGAAATTAATGCATATTAACGCTTATATCGCCGTGTTGTGCTAACCAGCCAAAGTTTATACCATAAAACCCCGTTAAACATTAAAGTGTTTAGTTTGTCGCTATTTTGTCTGAGCCAGGTGACGTTAATGAGCTAAACTATAGTCTTGTAATGTCAGTGTAATGAAACGCTTGGACCATCAGACTGTTTGTTGGTACCATGTCATTCCAGTAATGTACGTGCTGTTTAATCAGTCTCATGTTTTGTGACACACACACACAAACCAACTTTACTAAGTAAAATGAAAACTGCAGAAGAGGGCGTGAAAGCTGTTTGTCCACACAGTCCAGCACATGTAGGGTTGTAGCGAGGAGTCTGGCCGCCTAGTGCGACAAGAAAGTTACAACACAAAAAATGTGAAATGTCTAAAAATGACATAATATGAAAATTTTTAAGCAAAATGGAGTTAACCTTGCGCAGGTGCGGCATCCTGATCGGGCTGTAATGTCTACCGAGTTACCAATTTGACTTGCTACGAAGTAACACTGTGACCTGGGTGCATACAGTTTTACATGACGTGTCCCAGCGGGCCCCAACAGGTTGGCTTTCAGCAGGAGGCTAGTTAAATGGTTGGTTACAAGAGCATGTTGAACTAAGGATCTGGACTGTGACTCCAAACAGCTGTGAGCCTGTAAAAAGTTCTGACTAGGTCAACAGCGGGACGATGGATTCTGTGTGACCAGTTACATAGGACGTGAGGAAACAACCTGTTCAGGTGTCAACCGATGTTAAAACTTTCAGTATGTCTAACATAAATACTAATGTTTGGTTTGGTTTAATACTCACTTAATGTTTTGTTTGGTTGCTCTTGGTTCCCTTCTACAGTCAGGTTGCTGTCCACACTCACATCCAATACCTCCATTTCTCTGCTCTTTGTCCATTGGTGCTAAGAAGATCAGGAGACAGCACAAGAGAAAGAGGAAGGAGACTGACTAAAGAGACGAGCAATAGACGGTCACCGAAAAGACGGCCCATCATGAAACGACGGCTTCAACTCCTAAACAGTTTCCTCAACTGCTCTAGTGAATGTGCATGTTACATTCTGTACATAGTTGTTACAGTTGAATCTCGTATCTCATCTCTCGAGATCTGCTGTCGTGAGTCGTCTTACGTCATTTTGTTGGTCAGAGTCGTGGTGAGACTGAGCGTTAAATGGATAGTAAAAGAAATTAATTGTTTTTCACGTATGTTTTGGTATGGAAACTGTTAGAATACTCACAGAACTGATTCATCTTTTACATGGTTACGGCCGAACCGGTGAACCCAACACCAACAGTTTCAAACGGTGACAGTTCCCATTAACAGAGGATGCCCCGCCCCCCCAATCAAGGCGCAGACGTTCCAATGTTTCCAAACCGAAGACGGTCAGCCAATAGGGCCGCTGGGTTCCATATGGAGAATAGATTTGTGGTGACTTCTTCATCCAATCAGAGGCCGGATTTGTTCCAATATTCCTCCAGGACCCTCCCCTGTCACTGGAACCTGCTGAACGGTGCGGACGGTGAGTACAGTAGTCGTTATTATTTAGTGAAATTAAGTTTAAAAATAAGTTTATCTGTTTGAAAACTTACATTACTTGCTGATACTAGATCTAATACATAAAGTTACTACATACCGATGTTTTTATGACTCCGCGCTCCGAAATGTCTGTTTGACGATGCTAAACTAGCGTTGTAGCATCAGAGTTTTAGTTTTTAAAGCGTCAATTTCCCATTTGAAACTACACAAATTAATGCATATTAACGCTTTATCGCCGTGTTGTGCTAACCAGCCAAAGTTTCTACCATAAAACCCCGTTAAACATTAAAGTGTTTAGTTTGTCGCTATTTTGTCTGAGCCAGGTGACGTTAATGAGCTAAACTATAGTCTTGTAATGTCAGTGTAATGAAACGCTTGGACCATCAGACTGTTTGTTGGTACCATGTCATTCCAGTAATGTACGTGCTGTTTAACCAGTCTCATGTTTTGTGACACACACACACACAAACCAGCATTACTAAGTAAAATGAAAACTGTAGAAGAGGACGTGAAACTGCTTCATCTGTCCACACAGAGTCCAGCACATGTAGGGTTGTACACTGAGTAGAGTCTCATGGCCGCCTAGTGGCGACAAGAAGTTACTACACATAAAAATATGTAAATGTCTAAAAATGACAATTATATGAAATATTTTTGAAGCAAAATGAGGAACGCTTCACGAATTTGCGTGTCATCCTTGCGCAGGGGCCATGCTAATCTTCTCTGTATCGTTCCAATTTTAGTATATGTGCTACCGAAGTAACACAACTGTGACCTGGGTGCGTACAGTATTTATATGACTGTGTCCCAGCGTGGCCCCAACACATGGTTGGCTCTTACACAGAGGCAGTCTGGGGTTCAAATGTGTTTATTCAGCCAGAAGGGCATGGTTAAAAGGTCTGGGATCTGGACTGTGAGCTCCAGAGCAGCTGTGATCCACTGTAAAAAGGTCTGATGAGGGTCTAAACTAGTCTGTGTACTGTATGTTCTGCTCAGGAGCTCCCAGGGGCACATGGGAAGTTCTGTGTGACGAGTCTTTGCATCAGGACGAGAGGAAACAACAGAGTAACTCAACCCCCCTCCTCCCACATTTGCCATCAAGTTCCTGTACAGTCAGGAACAGTCAGTTCCTGTTAGAAGACAGGGAGGGGGGAGGCACAGGTGAGGTCCCTCCAACCTGGTCAGGAGGGACAGGCTCTTGTTGGATTTGGGGACTTTAAATTTGAGACCCTGCAGAGCTTCTATGAGTCTGAGGACTGATCAAAGATCTGCTACGTAACCGATGTTATAAATGTATTGATTATTTAAAATAAATCTGTGATATAATATGATGACACCTCTGATGAAGCTTACGTTTCCATGTGAGCTGTAGTTCAGCATGTGTGACACACAGAACTTTAATGTCTGTGTTTTCTATTGACTTGATGTCTCCTTTGTTGTGTTTAATTACAGTCTCCTTCAGACCAGATCTTCCCTCCAAGACTTCTGAGGAGCCCTGGGATGAAGAGCTGGTTTCTGTCTGGGTGTTTAGGTCTGTGTCTGAATTTCTTCTTCCTATTGTAATTTAAAAACAATGCAGTCTGAGCACAAGAAACATGGAGACGTTTATCTGCTACTCCGGGAGCAGCCGGAGCTGCAGGGTTGGATGTAGTCTTTGGGTGTCTAGAGTGCAAGTGCCTCAGAATTAAAGAGGTGTTTTAATTAAAGGCCAGCTCTTGAGCGAAGATCACTCACATTTGTCATTTCTCATTCACTTCCATTCAGTCAATGCTTGGTTTGGCGACATCTATTGGACGATAGAGGAACTGCAGGTTGAGCTGTGACGTCTCCTGAGATTATGGTGACCGGACGTGGTGTCCAAGCTCTAAATGTTCCAAGATTTCATCTTATCTAATAGCAGATTTACTCCAACATAGGAAGGAGGCTAGGAAGAGCTGTTATTAGCTGGGACGCTAAGAAGAGCCATCGTTAGCTTGGAGCCCAGAAAGAGCTACCATTAGCTGCAGGCAAGAAAGAGCTACCATTAGCTGGGAAGCTAGGGAGAGCTACTATTAGTTGGGAGGCTAGGAAGAGCTTCTCTTAATTTGGAGACTAGAAAGAGTTACCATTAGCTGGAGGCTAAGATATTAAGACGAGCTACTATTAACTGGGAAGCTAAATAGAGCCACCGATAAAAGAACAACATGTTACACTGGCGGAGCGGAATTCAGGAATACAAAGTTTTGATTATGGCTTCATGGAGAGAAGCAAAAGACAGTGAGTGTGAGTTTAGGTTGGAGAGAGTAATGATCTGGGACTGAATGTAGCTCAGTCTCGGTGCTTATTGAGAAATGTTCTGCTCTGGAGATTTGGTAAGTTGTACTGACCAACACTGCACCTTGTTGCACCTTATTGCACATATTACTGCACCTTATTACAAGTTATTGCACAACTTACTGCAATTTTCGGGGGGAGTCGTCCAAAATTAACAAAAATGAAGACTGCCACTGATCGCCCGCTTCAATATTTACATTGTACAGGTACACAGTGTTTTCATCTTGCTTTTCTTGACCACATCTTGCTGGGTGGGTAAGTTAGTAAGTTAGTGCTTCTAGCTCTGTACAGTGAACATAGCAGTGTTCTGTGTATTCATCAGATTAAAGCACCACTTCAATTCTTACAAAGTAACAACAATATCCTATAATAATAAATAACAGGCGCATGCACAGAAATAAAGTGTTAATGATTATTTGTTCATAAATGATGTGAAGGAGGTAAAAAGGTGCAGGAAAATACTCTGGTACTGGTGAAAATGTAGAAAAACTAGACCAGACCACCACATGGTGACCAATCGGGGTGTCCCCCCCCCCCCCCCACCATCCCGCCACCATGGCAGCCCTGCCACTGATTACACTTTACTGCACCTTATTGCATATTATTAAACCTTATTGCACCTTAATGGACATAACGGCCCCTGACTGTTTCTTACTGCACTTTATTGCACCTTATTGCACCATACTACAATTTATTGCACATTACTGTACATAAATATACCTTATTGCACACAGTGCTGTACCTAATTGTGCCTCAGTGCAACTTATTACACTGTATACATCTTACTGCACCATAATGCACATCTTACTCCATATTACTGCACCTTCTTGCACCGTACATTGCACTGCTGCATATCAGCTGATTTATTTAATTACTATATCTTATTCAGAATGTTTATTTTTTTTTTATTTTTTTTTTTTTTTCCTTTGCATTTGTTGTTCACTTAGATTTTTAATCTCTATATTCTGAACATGAAGGGAAATTGACAATGAAGACAAATACAATAACACAGACATTTCATATAATGCATAAATTGTTTTTAATAATTAGAATAGCACCATAACTGTGGCCTTTTATTAAGACAGTAGAATCCGCCATCTTGAATCTTGAATCTTGACCTCACTGCTGTGGTCACACGCCTCTCTGTTGCCATAGTGATGATGTCACGGAGTCTCTGTGTTGCCGTGGTGATTACATCACTCTTTGATGTTGTGAGGATGTCATATGATGCGATGGAACTCCTAAGCCACGCCCACAATTAGCAGAGATCAAAGGCACGATGCCTTTGAGATCAAAGGAACCGTGCCTTTGATCTCTGTGTCACCTGACAGAGACCTTAAATAGCAACAGATTCTTCAGAGATTCATCCGATATTCATCAGAGATTCATCCGATATTCATCAGAGATTCATCAGAGATTCATCAGAGATTCATAAGAGATTCATAAGAGATTCACTTGATCTTCGCCAAATAACGACGACAGTCAAGTAAATAGAAAGAGTTAGATAGTTAAATCGCTCGATCTTCGCTAAAAAAACAACGCCGTTCAGGTAGTTTGACAGACTTTAAAACCCGTCACCCTACATCCAGGATAATGTATCGTAACACGACACCAACAACAGTTCCAATGAACAGTGGAAGCTATTCCCAGACAGAGGAAATCCCACAGATCACAATGGACACAGTTTATCCACTGATCCAATCCTTTTTCAGGAGCATCACACCAGACCAGTGGGCATGTTTGAGTTTAGGTAAACCAGACGATGTTACCAGTTCTATGCTGGCACAGCTGCTGTCAGACTTGATAGAGCTAATTTCTAAATCATTGCTGGAGAAAATCAAACACAGGCATCTTATTGCTGAGGAAGTTGTCTTGACCAGCGTGGGTGACACACTTCCTCAAACCTTTGCTCAAGTCCTGGACATTAAAGAAGAGGTCCGCTCTGAGAGCTTAGAGGTGTTGACCAGCTTAATTGCTCAAGACGTAACTGAGAGCGTCAACTCCATCCTCTCTGCTGGCGAGGACACTGAAGAGCAGGAAGTACAACGACACGTCACTCCCAAAAGAAGAATTAGACGTATGGTTCGTTACATCAGCAAGATGCTGAAAGAATTTATTGGGATGATGACACACAAATCTCAAACAAATAAGAAGAAAAGTGTGGCCACCCCCCCGGAAGACGAAGACACTGACAAAAAGACAGAAGATCTGGAGTCCACAAAAATTAAAAGTGGCATTCAATCATTTGACGCATACACCCAGGAGACAGCCTCCATAGGAGACAAGGAGAGCTGTAAGACTAAAACACCAGAAACTGAAACAGACAGAGAGGAGATCCAAGGAGAAGCAGTCCCAGACTTATCTGGAGATGAAGAGGTCCAGACTCCTAATCCAGGACATGCAAACTGTCCCTGAAGAGAATGGGGGGCATAATTCAAGGGTTCTTTGTGAAACCTTTATTCAGAAAGCCTCGTGCTGGAGTCACAGTGGCATCAACACAGTCACCAGACGTCCCACAGCTGAACTCTGTGAAGGTCATTGTGCCTGAGCAGCAGCTTCCAGATGTTGCTGCTGTGGTGCTGGTTGTACCCGAGCAGCAGTTTCAGGAAGGCTCCGCTGTGAGGGTGGTTGTACCTGAACATCACATACCAGACGACAGAACACCTCCAGAATGTGGACACCAGGAACCCTCCTCCCTGGAGATCATAGTAGTGGAAGATGAAAACGCTGAGTCTGAAGAAGAGACCAAGAGCTTCGCAGTGAGCCAGGCTTCAATTGTTTGTCCAGAGCCCAAGAAGAAACTGTCTCTGAAATTCAAGACTAAGGGCTTTTGTGTTAATAGGATTTTCAAGGTGCGACCTGCTGTAGTTAGATCACCCTCTATGAGGTCATCAAAAGCTGCCTCTACAGATAGAGTTGGGTCTCAGCAGCAGGTCACTACTGTGGTGGTCACTGTTCCCGATGAGCAATTTTCAGAGGCCACGGCTGTGGTGCTCCTAGATCCTGAAGTCAAACCAGCCCAAGACTTTGAGCAGCTGGAAACCTCCTCTCTGGACAGAGTAGTTGAGGACAGCACTGCTCAGTCTGAGGCTGAACAAGTTCAGGGTCTGAAAGAAACAGATCCAAAGTCCAAGAAGAAATTGTCCCGGAAAGGAACCATTTGTAGAGGCTTGTGTGTGAAACCACCTGCCCAGCTCTCACCAGAGGCCACCACCGTGGAGATCCCTGCCCCTCAACGCCAGTCACCGAAAGACAAACCAGCCCAAGACTTTGAGCAGCTGGAGACCTCCTCTCTGGACAGAGTAGTTGAGGACAGCATTGCTCACAACATCCCACTGATCACTGTGGACACGCTTCGTCCACTGATCGAATCGTTTTTCTGCAGCCTCACAACCGACCAGTGGGAATGTTTGATATTAGGTAAACCAGATGAGGTTACCAGTTCTATGCTGGCACAGCTGCTCACAGACTTGACCATGCTCATTTCCAAATTCATCCTGGAGAAAATCAAACAGAGGCATCTTATCTCTGAAGAGGTTGTCTTGACCAGCGTGGGTGACACACTTATCCAAACCTTTGCTCAAGTCCTGGACATTAAAGAAGAGGTCCGCTCTGAGAGCTCAGAGGTGTTGACCAGCTTAATTGCCCAAGACGTGGTTGAGAGCGTCAACTCCCTCCTCTCTGCTGGCAAGGACACTGAAGAGCAGGAAGTACAACGACACGTCACTCCCAAAAGAAGAATTAGACGTATGGTTCGTTACATCAGCAAGATGCTGAAAGAATTTATTGGGATGATGACACACAAATCTCAAACAAATAAAAAGAACAGTGTGGCCATCCCCCTGGAAGACGAAGACACTGACAAAAAGACAGAAGATCTGGAGTCCACAAAAACTAAAAGTGGCATTCAATCATTTGACGCATACACCCATGAGACAGCCTCCATAGGAGACAAGGAGAGCTGTAAGACTAAAACACCAGAAACTGACATAGACAGAGAGGAGGTCCAAGGAGAAGCAGTCCCAGACTTATCTGGAGATGAAGAGGTCCAGACTCCTAAATCCAGGACATGCAAACTGTCCCTGAAGAGAATGGGGGGCATAATTCAAGGGTTCTTTGTGAAACCTTTATTCAGAAAGCCTCGTGCTGGAGTCACAGTGGCATCAACACAGTCACCAGACGTCCCAGAGCTGAACTCTGTGAAGGTCATTGTGCCTGAGCAGCAGCTTCCAGATGTTGCTGCTGTGGTGCTGGTTGTACCTGAGCAGCAGTTTCAGGAAGGCTCCGCTGTGAGGGTGGTTGTACTGAACATCACATACCAGACGACAGAACAACCTCCAGAATGTGGACACCAGGAACCCTCCTCCCTGGAGATCATAGTAGTGGAAGATGAAAACGCTGAGTCTGAAGAAGAGACCAAGAGCTTCGCAGTGAGCCAGGCTTCAATTGTTTGTCCAGAGCCCAAGAAGAAACTGTCTCTGAAATTCAAGACTAAGGGCTTTTGCATTAATAGGATTTTCAAGGTGCGACCTGCTGTAGTTAGATCCCCCTCTATGAAGTCATCAAAAGTTGCCTCTACAGATAGAGTTGGGTCTCAGCAGCAGGTCACTACTGTGGTGGTCACTGTTCCCGATGAGCAATTTTCAGAGGCCACGGCTGTGGTGCTCCTAGATCCTGAAGTCAAACCAGCCCAAGACTTTGAGCAGCTGGAAACCTCCTCTCTGGACAGAGAGGTTGAGGACAGCACTGCTCAGTCTGAGGCTGAAGAAGTTCAGGGTCTGAAAGAAACAGGTCCAAAGTCCAAGAAGAAATTGTCTCGGAAAGGAACCATTTGTAGAGGCTTGTGTGTGAAACCACCTGCCCAGCTCTCACCAGAGGCCACCACCGTGGCGATCCCTGCACCTCAACGCCAGTCACCGAAAGACAAACCAGCCCAAGACTTTGAGCAGCTGGAGACCTCCTCTCTGGACAGAGTAGTTGAGGACAGCATTGCTCACAATGTCCCACTGATCACTGTGGACACGCTTCGTCCACTGATTGAATCGTTTTTCTGCAGCCTCAAAACCGACCAGTGGGAATGTTTGATATTAGGTAAACCAGATGAGGTTACCAGTTCTATGCTGGCACAGCTGCTCACAGACTTGATCATGCTCATTTCCAAATTCATCCTGGAGAAAATCAAACAGAGGCATCTTATCTCTGAAGAGGTTGTCTTGACCAGCGTGGGCGACACACTTATCCAAACCTTTGCTCAAGTCCTGGACATTAAAGAAGAGGTCCGCTCTGAGAGCTCAGAGGTGTTGACCAGCTTAATTGCCCAAAACGTGGTTGAGAGCGTCAACTCCCTCCTCTCTGCTGGCAAGGACACTGAAGAGCAGGAAGTACAACGACACGTCACTCCCAATAGAAGAATTAGACGTATGGTTCGTTACATCAGCAAGATGCTGAAAGAATTTATTGGGATGATGACACACAAATCTCAAACAAATAAGAAGAAAAAGAAGAAAAGTGTGGCCACCCCCCTGGAAGACGAAGACACTGACAAAAAGACAGAAGATCTGGAGTCCACAAAAACTAAAAGTGGCATTCAATCATTTGATGCATACACCCAGGAGACAGCCTCCATAGGAGACAAGGAGAGCTGTAAGACTAAAACACCAGAAACTGACACAGACAGAGAGGAGATCCAAGGAGAAGCAGTCCCAGACTTATCTGGAGATGAAGAGGTCCAGACTCCTAAATCCAGGACATGCAAACTGTCCCTGAAGAGAATGGGGGGCATAATTCAAGGGTTCTTTGTGAAACCTTTATTCAGAAAGCCTCGTGCTGGAGTCACAGTGGCATCAACACAGTCACCAGACGTCCCACAGCTGAACTCTGTGAAGGTCATCGTGCCTGAGCAGCAGCTTCCAGATGTTGCTGCTGTGGTGCTGGTTGTACCTGAGCAGCAGTTTCAGGAAGGCTCCGCTGTGAGGGTGGTTGTACCTGAACATCACATACCAGACGACAGAACACCTCCAGAATGTGGACACCAGGAACCCTCCTCCCTGGAGATCATAGTAGTGGAAGATGAAAACGCTGAGTCTGAAGAAGAGACCAAGAGCTTCGCAGTGAGCCAGGCTTCAATTGTCTGTCCAGAGTCCAAGAAGAAACTGTCTCTGAAATTCAAGACTAGGGGCTTTTGTGTTAATAGGATTTTCAAGGTGCGACCAGCTGTAGTTAGATCACCCTCTATGAGGTCATCAAAAGTTGCCTCTACAGATAGAGTTGGGTCTCAGCAGCAGGTCACTACTGTGGTGGTCACTGTTCCTGATGAGCAATTTTCAGAGGCCACGGCTGTGGTGCTCCTAGATCCTGAAGTCAAACCAGCCCAAGACTTTGAGCAGCTGGAAACCTCCTCTCTGGACAGAGAGGTTGAGGACAGCACTGCTCAGTCTGAGGCTGAAGAAGTTCAGAGTCTGAAAGCCACAGGTCTGAAGTCCAAAAAGAAATTGACTCGTAAAGGAACCAAATGTAGACGCTTGTGTGTGAAACCACTTGCCCAGCTCTCACCAGAGGCCACCACCGTGAGATCCCTGCACCTCAACGCCAGTCACCGAAAGACAAACCAGCCCAAGACTTTGAGCAGCTGGAAACCTCCTCTCTGGACAGAGTAGTTGAGGACAGCATTGCTCTGGAGGAGACACATGTTCCACCAAAAGTTCAAGAAAGAGATGGTCTCTGAAAAGAGTGGGTACCGCATTTAGAGGCTTGTTTGTGAAATCACGTGCTGGAGAGGCATCAACGCAGTCACCAGACGTTACCTCTGCTCGCCTCTCACCAGAGACCCCCACCATGGAAGTGACCAAACGTCACCAGTCACCGAAAGAGAAACCAGCCCAAGACTTAGAGCAGATGAAACCCTCCTCTCTGCGAATTTCAGCAGCTGAGGGTGGCTCAGTTCAGTCTGAGGGTGAAAACGTCCAGGATCTGAAGGAGACACCTACACCAGCTACAACTCCAAGAAAGAGATGGTCTCTGAAAAAACTGGGTAGCGCATTTAGAGGCTTGTTTGTTAACCCATGTGCTGGAGAGGCATCAACCACAGTAACATCTCCAGACGTTACCCCTGTCCGCCTCTCACCAGAGACCCCCATCATGGAAGTGACCAAACGTCACCAATCACCGAAAGAGACACCAGGCCCAGACTTAAAGAAGAAGGAGCCCTCCTCTCTGGAGATCCCAGTAGTTGAGGACGACACTGTTCAGTCTGAGCCAAAATTTACCGAGTCCTCAACAGACGAGCAAGAAAGGTGCAAAACGTGTGTCAGCACTTTTGTTGAGTGCCTGGTTTTAAGGGCCTTTGCAAAAGCAAAAATGCCATACGATTTTGACCAGTTTGAGGCCATCCGTTACAGACTGTACAAGAAAATCTGGGCTGAATTCCAGCGTGAGAATATTAACGTCCCCACGAAAAGGTTCAAGAGGCTTGACAAGACCGTTTGGGAGGACCTGCACAAAAAGTGGAAAACTGCAGACGCTATTGTGTTTTTCATGGATCTAGAGCGACCAGTAATTGACAAAGTGATCGTGGCTTCTTTCAAAGAACATCTAATGAAGCCAAAACACAAAACCAGCTGGAAGTTCTTCTGATCTTCAGTTCCCAGATGAGACACACGAGGAGACCTTCTGTTCTAGTGGTTTCTGCAAAACACAGACCAGTGGAGCAGGGATTCCCTGAAGACAAGTCATTATTATTATTATTATTATTATTATTATTATTACTATTATTATTATTATTACTATTATTATTATTATTGTTATTATTATTACTATTATTGTTCTTATTATTATTATTATTATTATCATTATTATTGTTGTTTTTATGCCTTTTAACTGTATTTCATTCTGTTTAATGGAATTTTATTCCATTTTATCCTATGTCATTAAAAAAAAAAACAAAGCATCAAAAAATAACATTTGAGTTCTACAGTGTCTCTTCTTGTCAAACCAACAGTTCAACTAAATGTGTATTTAAAATTTTTCAGGTAGAAAATGCTGTTATTTTTTGAGTTTAGTTGTCTTTTGTAAATAACGTCTTTTGTAGGTTTGGTTTCTCCTGTAAATATTGGTCATCAGATGATATAACTTCTAGTTGTATGTCTACATTCACTAAATAGCATCAGTAGCTCCCAGGTTAAGTCCAGAATTCACTAGAGGGGTTGACTGGGCCGCGATCCCTCATGGGACAAAGACGTGAGGAAAACCACGCTCAGCCTGTTGCCACTGCAGCTCAGCGTCAGGAGTAAATGGATGTGATCTGAGACATTTTTTGAGTTATTCTTATTAACAGGTTTTATTTCCCATCAATGGTCCAATATAAATAATGTCACAGCCACTAAAACTCATCAGGTCAAATCTGTTCCAGTTTGAGCTCATTCAGCACAGCTCATGGCTGAATGTAGCCGGAGTAGAGAGTAGCCATGGCCACCAGTACAAATAAGTAAGACACTGTAGCAGTAAAAACATCAACAATCATCTAAACATAATGATTCTGGGTCAAAATTAAAGTATTTGTAAAGTAAATCAGGGCTGGTCTGTTTTTAACTCTGCGTGATCTCATCGTTGTCAGTAAATTTGGGAAGATTTGTATGAAAACTTTACAAAATACATTCATTCTAATTTAAAAGTTTGGCCTGATGGTGGCGCTAGAGGAAAGGTCAACTTATTGGTAGGTTTCATTATCAAGGGATTATTTATGTATTCAACAACTAAACAAAGTGCCTGACACAGGAGGATAACAGGAGGATAATAGGAGGGTTAAACTGGACGCTCTTCCTGACGTACGGTCCTGAGTAAAGGTTTAGACAGGTGTGAAAAAATGCTGTAAACTAAGAATGTTTTCAAAAATTGAAGTGTCAATAGTTTATTTTCATCATGAATGAACAGGAGAGAAATCTAAATCAAACCAATATCTGGTGTGACCACCCTCTAACCTCAGTTTGGATCCAGGCTGAGACACTGTAAAATGTCTGGTTCATATATGTTCTTTGTTATCTGGGGAAAACTTGGACTAAACAATTTCCCTGTGGGAATAAAAGTGTAAATAAAGTGATCTTGAATCTTGAATTAAATTTGAACTATACGTGTATTCAGTGTGATCTTTTTTGTGAACATTCACAAATGCTCATTGTAAAAATCATACACATAAGTAGACATCTAAAAGTAACGATATCGATGTCGGTATCAGGATATCAGGTTTGGTATTACCTGGTATCGCGAAGTCTGCTGCTCCTGCTTCTTCTTCTCTGTATTTTTGTGTCGGGTCAGAGGTCAATGGTTCGAGACCCGTCGGCGTATAGATGGAGTCGAGCTTCAAAACGACAGAGTATAAATCTGGATATAATTTACATATGTTTTGCCATGTATGGCGAATTGTTATGAATAACTCGTAGATGAATACTGACTTCCGACCGTTTTCATCGTTGTTTTAACTGGGCGTCGAACCGGTGAACCTCACATCATCAACAGTTTCAACACGGTTGACAGTTCCGCATTAACGGCAGACTGATGCCCCGCCCCCTCCAATCAAGGCGCAGAAGCAGTTCCAATAGTTTCCAAACCCGGAAGACGGTCAGCCAATCAGAGGGCCGCTGTGGTTCCAATATGGAGAATCAGACTTTGTGGTGACTTCTGTCATCCAATCAGAGGCCGGATTTGTTCCAATATTCCTCCAGGACCCTCCCCTGTCACTGGAACCTGCTGAACGGTGCGGACGGTGAGAACAGTAGTCGTTATTATTTAATGAAATTAAGTTTAAAAATAAGTTTATCTGTTTGAAAACTTACATTACTTGCTGATACTAGATCTAATACATAAAGTTACTACATACCGATGTTTTTATGACTCCGTGCTCCGAAATGTCTGTTTGACGATGCTAAACTAGCGTTGTAGCATCAGAGTTTTAGTTTTTAAAGTGTCAATATTCCCATTTTAAACTACAGAAATTAATGCATATTAACGCTTTAATCGCCGTGTTGTGCTAACCAGCCAAAGTTTATACCATAAAACCCCGTTAAACATTAAAGTGTTTAGTTTGTCGCTATTTTGTCTGAGCCAGGTGACGTTAATGAGCTAAACTATAGTCTTGTAATGTCAGTGTAATGAAACGCTTGGACCATCAGACTGTTTGTTGGTACCATGTCATTCCAGTAATGTACGTGCTGTTTAATCAGTCTCATGTTTTGTGACACACACAAACCAGCATTACTAAGTAAAATCAAAACTGCAGAAGAGGGCGTGAAACTGCTTCATCTGTCCACACAGAGTCCAGCACATGTAGGGTTGTACACTGAGTAGAGTCTCATGGCCGCCTAGTGGCGACAAGAAGTTACTACACATACAAATGTGTAAATGTCTAAAAATGACAATAATATGAAATATTTTTGAAGGAAAATGAGGAACGCTTCACGAATTTGCGTGTCATCCTTGCGCAGGGGCCATGCTAATCTTCTCTGTATCGTTCCAATTTTAGTATATGTGCTACCGAAGTAACACGACTGTGACCTGGGTGCGTACAGTATTTATATGACTGTGTCCCAGCGTGGCCCCAACACATGGTTGGCTCTTACACAGAGACAGTCTGGGTTCAAATGTGTTTATTCAGCCAGAAGGGCATGGTTTAAAAGGTCTGGGATCTGGACTGTGAGCTCCAGAGCAGCTGTGATCCACTGTAAAAAGGTCTGATGAGGGGTCTAAACTAGTCTGTGTACTGTATGTTCTGCTCAGGAGCTCCCAGGGGCACATGGGAAGTTCTGTGTGGCGAGTCTTTACATCAGGACGAGAGGAAACAATAGAGTAACTCAACCCCCCTCCTCCCACATTTGCCATCAAGTTTGTGTACAGTCAGAGGGGGAGGTTAGAAGACAGGGAGGGGGGAGGCACAGGTGAGGTCCCTCCAACCTGGTCATGAGGTTGTGTAACTGATGTTATAAATGTATTGACATTAGGATCATAACATAAAGTAACTTAATGTTTTTGGTTTGGTTTGATCCTCATTCATTTCTCTTTGTTACAGGTCAGTGTTGGTTCCACCACCTCCACCAGACGTGCTGTCACACTCACATCCTCAACTACCTCCATTTGTGCTGCTGCTTTGTCCAGTGTGGGCTAAAGAAGATCAAGAAGACAGACACAGAGACGTAAAGAGGACTGGTAGGAGCCTGGACTACTTTCCTGCTGCAAAAAACAGGACCCACATGAACGGACGGCCTCAATCACCTGAAACAGAGCTGTGCTCCTCCAACTCCTCCACTGGTTGTTAAACAGGCTGCTCCTCAAGTACAGTTTCTGTGACTGAGGTTGTTGTGAAGTGTGAACACTCAGTAAACTCTATACATTCTCGAAGTCTGCTGCTCCTGCTTCTTCTTCTCTGTATTTTTGTGTAGGGTCAGAGGTCAGTGGTTCGAGCCCCGTCTGCATAGAGATGGAGTCGAGCTTCAAAATGAAAGAGTATAAATTTGGATATAATTTACGTATGTTTTGCCATGTATGGCGAATTGTTATGAATAACTTGTAGATGAATACTGACTTCCGACCGTTTTCATCGTTGTTTTAACTGGGCGTCGAACCGGTGAACCTCACATCACCAACGGTTTCAACACGGTTGACAGTTCCGCATTAACGGCAGACGGATGCCCCGCCCCCTCCAATCAAGGCGCAGAAGCAGTTCCAATAGTTTCCAAACCCGGAAGACGGTCAGCCAATCAGAGGGCCGCTGTGGTTCCAATATGGAGAATCAGACTTTGTGGTGACTTCTGTCATCCAATCAGAGGCCGGATTTGTTCCAATATTCCTCCAGGACCCTCCCCTGTCACTGGAACCTGCTGAACGGTGCGGACGGTGAGAACAGTAGTCGTTATTTATTTAATGAAATTAAGTTTAAAAATAAGTTTATCTGTTTGAAAACTTACATTACTTGCTGATACTAGATCTAATACATAAAGTTACTACATACCGATGTTTTTATGACTCCGTGCTCCGAAATGTCTGTTTGACGATGCTAAACTAGCGTTGTAGCATCAGAGTTTTAGTTTTTAAAGTGTCAATTTCCCATTTTAAACTACAGAAATTAATGCATATTAACGCTTTATCGCCGTGTTGTGCTAATCAGCCAAAGTTTCTACCATAAAACCCCGTTAAACATTAAAGTGTTTAGTTTGTCGCTATTTTGTCTGAGCCAGGTGACGTTAATGAGCTAAACTATAGTCTTGTAATGTCAGTGTAATGAAACGCTTGGACCATCAGACTGTTTGTTGGTACCATGTCATTCCAGTAATGTACGTGCTGTTTAATCAGTCTCATGTTTTGTGACACACACACACACAAACCAGCATTACTAAGTTAAAATGAAAACTGTAGAAGAGGGCGTGAAACTGCTTCATCTGTCCACACAGAGTCCAGCACATGTAGGGTTGTACGCTGAGTAGAGTCTCATGGCCGCCTAGTGGCGACAAGAAGTTACTACACATAAAAATGTGTAAATATCTAAAAATGACAATAATATGAAATATTTTTGAAGGAAAATGAGGAACGCTTCACGAATTTGCGTGTCATCCTTGCGCAGGGGCCATGCTAATCTTCTCTGTATCGTTCCAATTTTAGTATATGTGCTACCGAAGTAACACGACAGTGACCTGGGTGCGTACAGTATTTATATGACTGTGTCCCAGCGTGGCCCCAACACATGGTTGGCTCTTACACAGAGACAGTCTGAGGTTCAAATGTGTTCATTGAGCCAGAAGGGCATAGTTAAAAGGTCTGGGATCTGGACTGGAGCTCCAGAGCAGCTGTGATCCACTGTAAAAGGTCTGATGAGGGTCTAAAACTAGTCTGTGTACTGTATGTTCTGCTCAGGAGCTCCCAGGGGCACATGGGAAGTTCTGTGTGACGAGTCTTTACATCAGGACGAGAGGAAACAACCTGTTCAGGTTGTGTAACCGATGTTATAAATATATTGACGTTGGAATCATAACATAAAGTGACTTAATGTTTTTGGTTTGGTTTGATCCTCATTCATTTCTCTTTGTTACAGGTCAGTGTTGGTTCCACCACCTCCACCAGAGGTGCTGTCACACTCACATCCTCAACTACCTCCATTTGTGCTGCTGCTTTGTCCAGTGTGGGCTAAAGAAGATCAAGGAGACAGACACAGAGACGTAAAGAGACTGGTAGGAGCCTGAACTACTTTCCTGCTGCAAAAGAACAGGACCCACATGAACGGACGGCCTCAATCACCTGAAACAGAGCTGTGCTCCTCCAACTCCTCCACTGGTTGTTGAACAGGCTGCTCCTCAAGTACAGTTTCTGTGACTGAGGTTGTTGTGAAGTGTGAACACTCAGTAAACTCTATACATTCTCGAAGTCTGCTGCCCCTGCTTCTTCTTCTCTGTATTTTTGTGTAGGGTCAGAGGTCAGTGGTTCGAGACCCGTCGGCGTAGAGATGGAGTCGAGCTTCAAAACGACAGAGTATAAATCTGGATATAATTTACGTATGTTTTGCCGTGTATGGCGAATTGTTATGAATAACTTGTAGATGAATACTGACTTCCGACCGTTTTCATCGTTGTTTTAACTGGGCGTCGAACCGGTGAACCTCACATCACCAACGGTTTCAACACGGTTGACAGTTCCGCATTAACGGCAGACGGATGCCCCGCCCCCTCCAATCAAGGCGCAGAAGCAGTTCCAATAGTTTCCAAACCCGGAAGACGGTCAGCCAATCAGAGGGCCGCTGTGGTTCCAATATGGAGAATCAGACTTTGTGGTGACTTCTGTCATCCAATCAGAGGCCGGATTTGTTCCAATATTCCTCCAGGACCCTCCCCTGTCACTGGAACCTGCTGAACGGTGCGGACGGTGAGAACAGTAGTCGTTATTATTTAATGAAATTAAGTTTAAAAATAAGTTTATCTGTTTGAAAACTTACATTACTTGCTGATACTAGATCTAATACATAAAGTTACTACATACCGATGTTTTTATGACTCCGCGCTCCGAAATGTCTGTTTGACGATGCTAAACTAGCGTTGTAGCATCAGAGTTTTAGTTTTTAAAGTGTCAATTTCCCATTTTAAACCACAGAAATTAATGCATATTAACGCTTTATCGCCGTGTTGTGCTAACCAGCCAAAGTTTCTACCATAAAACCCGTTAAACATTAAAGTGTTTAGTTTGTCGCTATTTTGTCTGAGCCAGGTGACGTTAATGAGCTAAACTATAGTCTTGTAATGTCAGTGTAATGAAACGCTTGGACCATCAGACTGTTTGTTGGTACCATGTCATTCCAGTAATGTACGTGCTGTTTAATCAGTCTCATGTTTTGTGACACACACACAAAAACCAGCATTACTAAGTAAAATGAAAACTGCAGAAGAGGGCGTGAAACTGCTTCATCTGTCCACACAGAGTCCAGCACATGTAGGGTTGTACACTGAGTAGAGTCTCATGGCCGCCTAGTGGCGACAAGAAGTTACTACACATAAAATGTGTAAATGTCTAAAAATGACAATAATATGAAATATTTTTGAAGGAAAATGAGGAACGCTTCACGAATTTGCGTGTCATCCTTGCGCAGGGGCCATGCTAATCTTCTCTGTATCGTTCCAATTTTAGTATATGTGCTACCGAAGTAACACGACTGTGACCTGGGTGCGTACAGTATTTACATGACTGTGTCCCAGCGTGGCCCCAACACATGGTTGGCTCTTACACAGAGGCAGTCTGGGGTTCAAATGTGTTCATTCAGACAGAAGGGCATGGTTAAAAGGTCTGGGATCTGGACTGTGAGCTCCAGAGCAGCTGTGATCCACTGTAAAAAGGTCTGATGAGGGTCTAAACTAGTCTGTGTACTGTATGTTCTGCTCAGGAGCTCCCAGGGGCACATGGGAAGTTCTGTGTGATGAGTCTTTACATCAAGACGAGAGGAAACAATAGAGTAACTCAACCCCCTCCTCCCACATTTCTCATAGAGCCTCCTGTACAGTCAGAGGGGGAGGTTAGAAGACAGGGAGGGGGGAGGCACAGGTGAGGTCCCTCCAACCTGGTCAGGTTGTGTAACCGATGTTATAAATGTATTGACATTAGAATCATAACATAAAGTAAGTTAATGTTTTTGGTTTGGTTTGATCCTCATTCATTTCTCTTTGTTACAGGTCAGTGTTGGTTCCACCACCTCCACCAGAGGTGCTGTCACACTCACATCCTCAACTACCTCCATTTCTGCTGCTGCTTTGTCCAGTGTGGGCTAAAGAAGATCAAGGAGACAGACACAGAGACGTAAAGAGGACTGGTAGGAGCCTGAACTACTTTCCTGCTGCAAAAGAACAGGACCCACATGAACGGACGGCCTCAATCACCTGAAACAGAGCTGTGCTCCTCCAACTCCTCCACTGGTTGTTAAACAGGCTGCTCCTCAAGTACAGTTTCTGTGACTGAGGTTGTTGTGAAGTGTGAACACTCAGTAAACTCTATACATTCTCGAAGTCTGCTGCCCCTGCTTCTTCTTCTCTGTATTTTTGTGTAGGGTCAGAGGTCAGTGGTTCGAGACCCGTCTGCGTAGAGATGGAGTCGAGCTTCAAAGTGACAGAGTATAAATCTGGATATAATTTACGTATGTTTTGCCATGTATGGCGAATTGTTATGAATAACTTGTAGATGAATTCTGACTTCTGACCGTTTTCATCGTTGTTTTAACTGGGCGTCGAACCGGTGAACCTCACATCACCAACACTTTCAACACGGTTGACAGTTCCGCATTAACGGCAGACGGATGCCCCGCCCCCTCCAATCAAGGCGCAGAAGCAGTTCCAATAGTTTCCAAACCCGGAAGACGGTCAGCCAATCAGAGGGCCGCTGTGGTTCCACTATCGAGAATCAGACTTTGTGGTGACTTCTGTCATCCAATCAGAGGCCGGATTTGTTCCAATATTCCTCCAGGACCCTCCCCTGTCACTGGAACCTGCTGAACGGTGCGGACGGTGAGAACAGTAGTCGTTATTATTTAATGAAATTAAGTTTTAAAATAAGTTTATCTGTTTGAAAACTTACATTACTTGCTGATACTAGATCTAATACATAAAGTTACTACATACCGATTTTTTATGACTCCGCGCTCCGAAATGTCTGTTTGACGATGCT
>NC_061773.1:28557599-28603485 GCF_022458985.1 Mugil cephalus
TAATGAAATTAAGTTTAAAAATAAGTTAACCTGTTTGAAAACTTACATTACTTGCTGATATTAGATCTTATACATAAAGTTACTACATACCGATGTTTTTATGACTCCGCGCTCCGAAATGTCTGTTTGACGATGCTAAACTAGCGTTGTAGCATCAGTTTTAGTTTTTAAAGTGTCAATTTCCCACTTTAAACTACAGAAATTAATGCATATTAACGCTTTATCGCCGTGTTGTGCTAACCAGCCAAAGTTTCTACTATACAACCCCGTTAAACATTAAAGTGTTTAGTTTGTCGCTATTTTGTCTGAGCCAGGTGACGTTAATGAGCTAAACTATAGTCTTGTAATGTCAGTGTAATGAAACGCTTGGACCATCAGACTGTTTGTTGGTACCATGTCATTCCAGTAATGTACGTGCTGTTTAATCAGTCTCATGTTTTGTGACACACACACACACAAACCAGCATTACTAAGTAAAATGAAAACTGTAGAAGAGGGCGTGAAACTGCTTCATGTGTCCACACAGAGTCCAGCACATGTAGGGTTATACACTGAGTAGAGTCTCATGGCCGCCTAGTGGCGACAAGAAGTTACTACACATAAAAATGTGTAAACGTCTAAAAATGAGAATAATATGAAATATTTTTGAAGGAAAATGAGGAACGCTTCACGAATTTGCGTGTCATCCTTGCGCAGGGGCCATGCTAATCTTCTCTGTATCGTTCCAATTTTAGTATATGTGCTACCGAAGTAACACGACTGTGACCTGGGTGCGTACAGTATTTATATGACTGTGTCCCAGCGTGGCCCCAACACATGGTTGGCTCTTACACAGAGGCAGTCTGGGGTTCAAATGTGTTTAGTCAGCCAGAAGGGCATGGTTAAAAGGTCTGGGATCTGGACTGTGAGCTCCAGAGCAGCTGTGATCCACTGTAAAAAGGTCTGATGAGGGTCTAAACTAGTCTGTGTACTGTATGTTCTGCTCAGGAGCTCCCAGGGGCACATGGGAAGTTCTGTGTGACGAGTCTTTACATCAGGACGAGAGGAAACAACCTGTTCAGGTTGTGTAACCGATGTTATAAATGTATTGACGTTGGAATCATAACATAAAGTGACTTAATGTTTTTGGTTTGGTTTGATCCTCATTCATTTGTCTTTGTTACAGGTCAGTGTTGGTTCCACCACCTCCACCAGAGGTGCTGTCACACTCACATCCTCAACTACCTCCATTTGTGCTGCTGCTTTGTCCAGTGTGGGCTAAAGAAGATCAAGGAGACAGACACAGAGACGTAAAGAGGACTGGTAGGAGCCTGAACTACTTTCCTGCTGCAAAAGAACAGGACCCACATGAACGGACGGCCTCAATCACCTGAAACAGAGCTGTGCTCCTCCAACTCCTCCACTGGTTGTTAAACAGGCTGCTCCTCAAGTACAGTTTCTGTGACTGAGGTTGTTGTGAAGTGTGAACACTCAGTAAACTCTATACATTCTCGAAGTCTGCTGCTCCTGCTTCTTCTTCTCTGTATTTTTGTGTAGGGTCAGAGGTCAGTGGTTCGAGACCCGTCGTCATAGAGGTGGAGTCGAGCTTCAGAGTATAAATCTGGATATAATTTACGTATGTTTTGCCATGTATGGCGAATTGTTATGAATAACTTGTAGATGAATACTGACTTCCGACCGTTTTCATCGTTGTTTTAACTGGGCGTCGAACCGGTGAACCTCACATCACCAACGGTTTCAACACGGTTGACAGTTCCGCATTAACGGCAGACGGATGCCCCGCCCCCTCCAATCAAGGCGCAGAAGCAGTTCCAATAGTTTCCAAACCCGGAAGACGGTCAGCCAATCAGAGGGCCGCTGTGGTTCCAATATCGAGAATCAGACTTTGTGGTGACTTCTGTCATCCAATCAGAGGCCGGATTTGTTCCAATATTCCTCCAGGACCCTCCCCTGTCACTGGAACCTGCTGAACGGTGCGGACGGTGAGAACAGTAGTCGTTATTATTTAATGAAATTAAGTTTAAAAGTAAGTTTATCTGTTTGAAAACTTACATTACTTGCTGATACTAGATCTAATACATAAAGTTACTACATACTGATGTTTTTATGACTCCGTGCTCCGAAATGTCTGTTTGACGATGCTAAACTAGCGTTGTAGCATCAGAGTTTTAGTTTTTAAAGTGTCAATTTCCCATTTTTAACCACAGAAATTAATGCATATTCACGCTTTATCGCCGTGTTGTGCTAACCAGCCAAAGTTTCTACCATAAAACCGCGTTAAACATTAAAGTGTTTAGTTTGTCGCTATTTTGTCTGAGCCAGGTGACGTTAATGAGCTAAACTATAGTCTTGTAATGTCAGTGTAATGAAACGCTTGGACCATCAGACTGTTTGTTGGTACCATGTCATTCCAGTAATGTACGTGCTGTTTAATCAGTCTCATGTTTTGTGACACACACACACACAAACCAGCATTACTAAGTAAAATGAAAACTGTAGAAGAGGGCGTGAAACTGCTTCATGTGTCCACACAGAGTCCAGCACATGTAGGGTTGTACACTGAGTAGAGTCTCATGGCCGCCTAGTGGCGACAAGAAGTTACTACACATGAAAATGTGTAAATGTCTAAAAATGACAATAATATGAAATATTTTTGAAGGAAAATGAGGAACGCTTCACGAATTTGCGTGTCATCCTTGCGCAGGGGCCATGCTAATCTTCTCTGTATCGTTCCAATTTTAGTATATGTGCTACCGAAGTAACACGACTGTGACCTGGGTGCGTACAGTATTTATATGACTGTGTCCCAGCGTCGGCCCAACTCATGGTTTGCTCTTACACAGAGGCAGTCTGAGGCTGGATCTTGTTTATTCAGCCAGAAGAAGGACATGGTAAAAAGGGTCTAGGATCTGGACTGTGAGCTCCAGACCTACTTACTGTGATCCACTGTGAAAATGTCTCACGTCTAAACTAGTCTGTGTTCTGTGTGCTCTCCTCAGAGACTCCCAGGGGTTGATGGGAAATTTTGCGTGATGAGCCATTACGTCAGGCTGCAGGATTGGAGGAACAATAGATCAACTCGACGCTCCTCCTCCCACATTGCTCACAGATGACCCCAGAACACCCTCTCTGCATCCCCCACCGTGCTTTACCAACAGAAAACTAGCTCCTGCACTCTCAGAGGGGGAGGGAGGACACACAGACAGAAACTTGATCACTTCCCTGCTACGTGGAAAATCACGACAGCGACAAGCACCTCAGCTTGAAACAAATGCATGGTTTCATGTTGAATCCAGCTGAGGTTGGTCTGATCTGCATCAACATCTGTATGTGTGGGTTGTCTGTGAGAAGGAGGAGGCATCTGAAGCTCTGTGATTATTCTGTTTGAAGAGAGAGTGCGTGGACGGATCATTGTCTAATGGACTGTTTGTCCTCACAGGACAAACCTGGCTGTGTTTAAGCATGTTTAAACACAATCATCTCCGTCACCGGGACGTACGAGGAAACACAGATCACAAAGTGTTTTATTTTATACTAACATGAGGTACAGCTGCTTGGTAAATGGTAAAACTAAGGTCACTTCCTGTTTTCTGCCTCTTGTTTACATTCAAATAATTCCCCCCGTGCAGTGATAAAATCTCACCGCTAGATGTCAGTATTAGTCCGCCCTCTGCAGAGCCGTATCGATACAACCCTCTGGAGTCACTCTCAAAATCACCATCTTCAGACTAGTTCGGAAACGAATGATAAAAAGTGAAAGTGTCTTTGCAGTCTGGGTCAAAACTCTCCGATGTCACCAAACCATGAAATATGTGACCGACAAAACCCGGAACGAACAAAGAACGACTGAAAACTAAGAGGGACACCGTCTGGACCAAATCTTTAAACTAGATCACTGGATGGATATGATAGATAAATGATAAATGATACGGTTAAACAAGTATCATTTAAAATAATTCAAAGAATTTACCCTCTGACTCTACCTCCCCTGCAGCAGGACGTAGCCACTAAGGCTGTTTGTAAAGGCTTCATCACATTGTTGTTCCATATTTTTTATATTTTTTTAAGTATGCACAATGCCAAGTACAGCAACAACGACAAAAAAACATGACTACATCACACAAATAAAGTAGAGAACAAAATAAAGGCGGTTGAAGTTGCTTTTACCATTGACAGTAGGTCTAGAAAGTCTTTCAGCCAGTTATGTTTACTATAGCGTCCGGTTTGCGTATCTTCCAATTCATAAGTATGATCCTCTTCACAGAGAGAAAAGCTAGAGCAGTGATTTGTTGAGTGACTCTTGAATTTAAATCTGCGACTCTACTTCCCAATAAGCATAAAGTGGGACATTGAGGAACATTAATATTAAATACACCTTTTAAAAGACCAATTACTTCAGACTAGAATCGTTCTACTGCTGGGCAGAACCATAGTAGATGCATCAAAGGACCAGGTTCACCACAGCCACAGTTCAGTGACATTTGCGTCCATTTTTTTTAACTTATTTGGTGTAATATAAGCTCTGTGTACAAGTTTAATTTAAATAATTTCATATCTCACACAGCTTGACATAGATGTTGAATTCTTTAGTATTGTATCCCACTGATCTACCGTGAGTGATGAAACGTTTGCTTATTACATTAGAGGCACATTTTAAATGCACTTTGGGGTCTGAAATTGCGAGAGGCTTTAGCCGTTCCTCACGTGTCACCTGATCCAATCTTACTACCAGATTGTTGTTCCTTGATTGATGTTGTTGTTGTCCTATGGAATGGGACCCAGTGCACAGTCACACACTCTTTTTAATGTGCATTGTTAAGATGAGCTTTTATTGTGGGTGGAGAAATTCATCTTGGGCAAGGTTGTTGTTTCTTGATTATTGTTATCGGTCAATAAATGTAAACTCTAACTGTTATCGGTGTAGTGGCTAATATAACACTTTATATAACCTCACACTTTATATAACCTCACTTTGGATCCAGGCTGAGACACTGTAAAATGTCTGGTTCATATATGTTCTTTGTTATCTGGGGACACTTGGACTAAACAATTTCCCTGTGGAGATCAATAAAGTGATCTTGAATCTTGAATTAAAGTTGAACTATACGTGTATTCAGTGTGATCTTTTTTGTGAATATTCACAAATGCTCATTGTAAAAATCATACACATAAGTAGACATCTAAAAGTAACGATATCGATGTCTGTATCGGGATATCAGGATATCAGGTTTGGTATTACCTGGTATCGCTCCTGCTTCTTCTTCTCTGTATTTTTGTGTAGGGTCAGAGGTCAGTGTTTCGAGACCCGTCTGCGCTGAGATGGAGTCGAGCTTCAAAACGACAGAGTATAAATCTGGATATAATTTACATATGTTTTGCCATGTTTGGCGAATTGTTATGAATAACTTGTAGATGAATTCTGACTTCCGACCGTTTTCATCGTTGTTTTAACTGGGCGTCGAACCGGTGAACCTCACATCACCAACAGTTTCAACACGGTTGACAGTTCCGCATTGACGGCAGACGGATGCCCCGCCCCCTCCAATCAAGGCGCAGAAGCAGTTCCAATAGTTTCCAAACCCGGAAGACGATCAGCCAATCAGAGGTCCGCTGTGGTTCCAATATGGAGAATCAGACTTTGTGGTGACTTCTGTCATCCAATCAGAGGCCGGATTTGTTCCAATATTCCTCCAGGACCCTCCCCTGTCACTGGAACCTGCTGAACGGTGCGGACGGTGAGAACAGTAGTCGTTATTATTTAATGAAATTAAGTTTAAAAATAAGTTTATCTGTTTGAAAACTTACATTACTTGCTGATACTAGATCTAATACATAAAGTTACTACATACCGATGTTTTTATGACTCCGTGCTCCGAAATGTCTGTTTGACGATGCTAAACTAGCGTTGTAGCATCAGAGTTTTAGTTTTTAAAGTGTCAATTTGCCATTTTAAACTACAGAAATTAATGCATATTAACGCTTTATCGCCGTGTTGTGCTAACCAGCCAAAGTTTCTACCATAAAACCCCGTTAAACATTAAAGTGTTTAGTTTGTCGCTATTTTGTCTGAGCCAGGTGACGTTAATGAGCTAAACTATAGTCTTGTAATGTCAGTGTAATGAAACGCTTGGACCATCAGACTGTTTGTTGGTACCATGTCATTCCAGTAATGTACGTGCTGTTTAATCAGTCTCATGTTTTGTGACACACACACACACAAACCAGCATTACTAAGTAAAATGAAAACTGTAGAAGAGGACGTGAAACTGCTTCATCTGTCCACACAGAGTCCAGCACATGTAGGGTTGTACGCTGAGTAGAGTCTCATGGCCGCCTAGTGGCGACAAGAAGTTACTACACATACAAATGTGTAAATGTCTAAAAATGACAATAATATGAAATATTTTTGAAGGAAAATGAGGAACGCTTCACGAATTTGCGTGTCATCCTTGCGCAGGGGGCCATGCTAATCTTCTCTGTATCGTTCCAATTTTAGTATATGTGCTACCGAAGTAACACGACTGTGACCTGGGTGCGTACAGTATTTATATGACTGTGTCCCAGCGTGGCCCCAACACATGGTTGGCTCTTACACAGAGACAGTCTGGGGTTCAAATGTGTTCATTCAGCCAGAAGGGCATGGTTAAAAGGTCTGGGATCTGGACTGTGAGCTCCAGAGCAGCTGTGATCCACTGTAAAAAGGTCTGATGAGGGTCTAAACTAGTCTGTGTACTGTATGTTCTGCTCAGGAGCTCCCAGGGGCACATGGGAAGTTCTGTGTGACGAGTCTTTACAACAGGACGAGAGGAAACAATAGAGTAACTCAACCCCCTCCTCCCACATTTCTCATAGAGCCTCCTGTACAGTCAGAGGGGGAGGTTAGAAGACAGGGAGGGGGGAGGCACAGGTGAGGTCCCTCCAACCTGGTCAGGTTGTGTAACCGATGTTATAAATGTATTGACATTAGAATCATAATATAAAGTGACTTAATGTTTTTGGTTTGGTTTGATCCTCATTCATTTCTCTTTGTTACAGGTCAGTGTTGGTTCCACCACCTCCACCAGAGGTGCTGTCACACTCACATCCTCAACTACCTCCATTTGTGCTGCTGCTTTGTCCAGTGTGGGCTAAAGAAGATCAAGGAGACAGACACAGAGACGTAAAGAGGACTGGTAGGAGCCTGAACTACTTTCCTGCTGCAAAAGAACAGGACCCACATGAACGGACGGCCTCAATCACCTGAAACAGAGCTGTGCTCCTCCAACTCCTCCACTGGTTGTTAAACAGGCTGCTCCTCAAGTACAGTTTCTGTGACTGAGGTTGTTGTGAAGTGTGAACACTCAGTAAACTCTATACATTCTCGAAGTCTGCTGCTCCTGCTTCTTCTTCTCTGTATTTTTGTGTCGGGTCAGAGGTCAGTGGTTCGAGACCCTTCGGCGTAGAGATGGAGTCGAGCTTCAAAACGACAGAGTATAAATATGGATATAATTTGCGTATGTTTTGCCATGTATGGCGAATTGTTATGAATAACTTTTAGATGAATTCTGACTTCCGACCGTTTCCATCGTTGTTTTAACTGGGCGTCGAACCGGTGAACCTCACATCACCAACAGTTTCAACACGGTTGACAGTTCCGCATTAACGGCAGACGGATGCCCCGCCCCCTCCAATCAAGGCGCAGAAGCAGTTCCAATAGTTTCCAAACCCGGAAGACGGTCAGCCAATCAGAGGGCCGCTGTGGTTCCACTATCGAGAATCAGACTTTGTGGTGACTTCTGTCATCCAATCAGAGGCCGGATTTGTTCCAATATTCCTCCAGGACCCTCCCCTGTCACTGGAACCTGCTGAACGGTGCGGACGGTGAGAACAGTAGTCGTTATTATTTAATGAAATTAAGTTTTAAAATAAGTTTATCTGTTTGAAAACTTACATTACTTGCTGATACTAGATCTAATACATAAAGTTACTACATACCGATGTTTTTATGACTCCGCGCTCCGAAATGTCTGTTTGACGATGCTAAACTAGCGTTGTAGCATCAGAGTTTTAGCTTTTAAAGTGTCAATTTCCCATTTTAAACGACAGAAATTAATGCATATTAACGCTTTATCGCCGTGTTGTGCTAACCAGCCAAAGTTTCTACCATAAAACCCCGTTAAACATTAAAGTGTTTAGTTTGTCGCTATTTTGTCTGAGCCAGGTGACGTTAATGAGCTAAACTATAGTCTTGTAATGTCAGTGTAATGAAACGCTTGGACCGTCAGACTGTTTGTTGGTACCATGTCATTCCAGTAATGTACGTGCTGTTTAATCAGTCTCATGTTTTGTGACACACACACACAAACCAGCATTACTAAGTAAAATGAAAACTGTAGAAGAGGGCGTGAAACTGCTTCATCTGTCCACACAGAGTCCAGCACATGTAGGGTTGTACACTGAGTAGAGTCTCATGGCCGCCTAGTGGCGACAAGAAGTTACTACACATAAAAATGTATAAATGTCTAAAAAATGTCAGAAATGACAATAATATGAAATATTTTTGAAGGAAAATGAGGAACGCTTCACGAATTTGCGTGTCATCCTTGCGCAGGGGCCATGCTAATCTTCTCTGTATCGTTCCAATTTTAGTATATGTGCTACCGAAGTAACACGACTGTGACGTGGGTGCGTACAGTATTTATATGACTGTGTCCCAGCGTGGCCCCAACACATGGTTGGCTCTTACACAGAGGCAGTCTGGGGTTCAAATGTGTTCATTCAGCCAGAAGGGCATGGTTAAAAGGTCTGGGATCTGGACTGTGAGCTCCAGAGCAGCTGTGATCCACTGTAAAAAGGTCTGATGAGGGTCTAAACTAGTCTGTGTACTGTATGTTCTGCTCAGGAGCTCCCAGGGGCACATGGGAAGTTCTGTGTGACGAGTCTTTGCATCAGGACGAGAGGAAACAACAGAGTAACTCAACCCCCCTCCTCCCACATTTCTCATAGAGCCTCCTGTACAGTCAGAGGGGCAGGTTAGAAGACAGGGAGGGGGGAGGCACAGGTGAGGTCCCTCCAACCTGGTCAGGAGGGACAGGCTCTTGTTGGATTTGGGGACTTTAAATTTGAGACCCTGCAGAGCTTCTACGAGTCTGAAGACTGATCAAAGATCTGCTACGTAACCGATGTTATAAATGTATTGATTATTTAAAATAAATCTGTGATATAATATGATGACACCTCTGATGAAGCTTACGTTTCCATGTGAGCTGTAGTTCAGCATGTGTGAAACACAGAACTTTAATGTCTGTGTTTTCTATTGATTTGATGTCTCCTTTGTTGTGTTAAATTACAGTCTCATTCAGACCAGATCTTCCCTCCAAGACTTCTGAGGAGCCCTGGGATGAAGAGCTGGTTTCTGTCTGGGTGTTTAGGTCTGTGTCTGAATTTCTTCTTCCTATTGTAATTTAAAAACAATGCAGTCTGAGCACAAGAAACATGGAGACGTTTATCTGCTACTCCGGGAGCAGCCGGAGCTGCAGGGTTGGATGTAGTCTTTGGGTGTCTAGAGTGCAAGTGCCTCAGAATTAAAGAGGTGTTTTAATTAAAGGCCAGCTCTTGAGCGAAGATCACTCACATTTGTCATTTCTCATTCACTTCCATTCAGTCAATGCTTGGTTTGGCGACATCTATTGGACGATAGAGGAACTGCAGGTTGAGCTGTGACGTCTCCTGAGATTATGGTGACCGGACGTGGTGTCCAAGCTCTAAATGTTCCAAGATTTCATCTTATCTAATAGCAGATTTACTCCAACATAGGAAGGAGGCTAGGAAGAGCTGCTATTAGCTGGGACGCTAAGAAGAGCCATCGTTAGCTTGGAGCCCAGAAAGAGCTACCATTAGCTGCAGGCAAGAAAGAGCTACCATTAGCTGGGAAGCTAGGGAGAGCTACTATTAGTTGGGAGGCTAGGAAGAGCTTCTCTTAATTTGGAGACTAGAAAGAGTTACCATTAGCTGGGAGGCTAAGATATTAAGACGAGCTACTATTAACTGGGAAGCTAAATAGAGCCACCGTTAAAAGAACAACATGTTACACTGGCGGAGCGGAATTCAAGAATACAAAGTTTTGATTATGGCTTCATGGAGAGAAGCAAAAGACCAGTGAGTGTGAGTTTAGGTGGAGAGAGTAATGATCTGGGACTGAATGCAGCTCAGTCTCGGTGCTTATTGAGAAATGTTCTGCTCTGGAGATTTGGTAAGTTGTACTGACTAACACTGCACCTTGTTGCACCTTATTGCACATATTACTGCACCTTATTACAAGTTATTGCACAACTTACTGCAATTTTCGGGGGGAGTCGTCCAAAATTAACAAAAATGAAGACTGCCACTGATCGCACCGCTTCAATATTTACATTGTACAGGTACACAGTGTTTTCATCTTGCTTTTCTTGACCACATCTGCTGGTGGGTAAGTTAGTAAGTTAGTGCTTCTAGCTCTGTACAGTGAACATAGCAGTGTTCTGTGTATTCATCAGATTAAAGCACCACTTCAATTCTTACAAAGTAACAACAATATCCTATAATAATAAAATAACAGGCGCATGCACAGAAATAAAGTGTTAATGATTATTTGTTCATAAATGATGTGAAGGAGGTAAAAAGGTGCAGGAAAATACTCTGGTACTGGTGAAAATGTAGAAAAACTAGACCAGACCACCACAGGGTGGCCAATCGGGTGGTGTCCCCCCCCCCCCCCCCCCCCCCCACCATCCCGCCACCATGGCAGCCCTGCCACTGATTACACTTTACTGCACCTTACTGCATATTATTCAACCTTATTGCACCTTAATGGACATAACGGCCCCTGACTGTTTCTTACTGCACTTTATTGCACCTTATTGCACCATACTACAATTTATTGCACATTACTGTACATAAATATACCTTATTGCACACAGTGCTGTACCTAATTGTGCCTCACTGCAACTTATTACACTGTATACATCTTACTGCACCATAATGCACATATTACTCCATATTACTGCACCTTCTTGCACCGTACATTGCACTGCTGCATATCAGCTGATTTATTTAATTACTATATCTTATTCAGAATGTTTATTTTTATCTGTTTTATTATTTTTTTTTTCCTTTGCATTTGTTGTTCACTTAGATTTTTAATCTCTATATTCTGAACATGAAGGGAAATTGACAATGAAGACAAATACAAAAACACAGACATTTCATATAATGCATAAATTGTTTTTAATAGTTAGAATAGCACCATAACTGTGGCCTTTTATTAAGACAGTAGAATCCGCCATCTTGAATCTTGAATCTTGACCTCACTGCTGTGGTCACACGCCTCTCTGTTGCCATAGTGATGATGTCACGGAGTCTCTGTGTTGCCGTGGTGATTACATCACTCTTTTGATGTTGTGATAATGTCACATGATGCGATGGAACCTCCTAAGCCACGCCCACAATTAGCAGAGATCAAAGGCACGATGCCTTTGAGATCAAAGGAACCGTGCCTTTGATCTCTGTGTCACCTGACAGAGACCTTAAATAGCAACAGATTCTTCAGAGATTCATCCGATATTCATCAGAGATTCATCCGATATTCATCAGAGATTCATCCGATATTCATCAGAGATTCATAAGAGATTCATAAGAGATTCATAAGAGATTCACTTGATCTTCGCCAAATAACGACGACAGTCAAGTAAATAGAAAGAGTTAGATAGTTAAATCGCTCGATTTTCGCTAAAAAAGCAACGCCATTCAGGTAGTTTGACAGACTTTAAAACCCGTCACCCTACATCCAGGATAATGTATCGTAACACGACACCAACAACAGTTCCAATGAACAGTGGAAGCTATTCCCAGACAGAGGAAATCCCACAGATCACAATGGACACAGTTTATCCACTGATCCAATCCTTTTTCAGGAGCATCACACCAGACCAGTGGCATGTTTGAGTTTAGGTAAACCAGACGATGTTACCAGTTCTATGCTGGCACAGCTGCTGTCAGACTTGATAGAGCTAATTTCTAAATCATTGCTGGAGAAAATCAAACACAGGCATCTTATTTCTGAGGAAGTTGTCTTGACCAGCGTGGGCGACACACTTCCTCAAACCTTTGCTCAAGTCCTGGACATTAAAGAAGAGGTCCGCTCTGAGAGCTTAGAGGGGTTGACCAGCTTAATTGCTCAAGACGTAACTGAGAGCGTCAACTCCATCCTCTCTGCTGGCGAGGACACTGAAGAGCAGGAAGTACAACGACACGTCACTCCCAAAAGAAGAATTAGACGTATGGTTCGTTACATCAGCAAGATGCTGAAAGAATTTATTGGGATGATGACACACAAATCTCAAACAAATAAGAAGAAAAGTGTGGCCACCCCCCCGGAAGACGAAGACACTGACAAAAAGACAGAAGATCTGGAGTCCACAAAAATTAAAAGTGGCATTCAATCATTTGATGCATACACCCATGAGACAGCCTCCATAGGAGACAAGGAGAGCTGTAAGACTAAAACACCAGAAACTGAAACAGACAGAGAGGAGATCCAAGGAGAAGCAGTCCCAGACTTATCTGGAGATGAAGAGGTCCAGACTCCTAAATCCAGGACGTGCAAACTGTCCCTGAAGAGAATGGGGGGCATAATTCAAGGGTTCTTTGTGAAACCTTTATTCAGAAAGCCTCGTGCTGGAGTCACAGTGGCATCAACACAGTCACCAGACGTCCCACAGCTGAACTCTGTGAAGGTCATTGTGCCTGAGCAGCAGCTTCCAGATGTTGCTGCTGTGGTGCTGGTTGTACCTGAGCAGCAGTTTCAGGAAGGCTCCGCTGTGAGGGTGGTTGTACCTGAACATTACATACCAGACGACAGAACACCTCCAGAATGTGGACACCAGGAACCCTCCTCCCTGGAGATCATAGTAGTGGAAGATGAAAACGCTGAGTCTGAAGAAGAGACCAAGAGCTTCGCAGTGAGCCAGGCTTCAATTGTTTGTCCAGAGCCCAAGAAGAAACTGTCTCTGAAATTCAAGACTAAGGGCTTTTGTGTTAATAGGATTTTCAAGGTGCGACCTGCTGTAGTTAGATCACCCTCTATGAGGTCATCAAAAGCTGCCTCTACAGATAGAGTTGGGTCTCAGCAGCAGGTCACTACTGTGGTGGTCACTGTTCCCGATGAGCAATTTTCAGAGGCCACGGCTGTGGTGCTCCTAGATCCTGAAGTCAAACCAGCCCAAGACTTTGAGCAGCTGGAAACCTCCTCTCTGGACAGAGTAGTTGAGGACAGCACTGCTCAGTCTGAGGCTGAACAAGTTCAGGGTCTGAAAGAAACAGATCCAAAGTCCAAGAAGAAATTGTCCCGGAAAGGAACCATTTGTAGAGGCTTGTGTGTGAAACCACCTGCCCAGCTCTCACCAGAGGCCACCACCGTGGAGATCCCTGCTCCTCAACGCCAGTCACCGAAAGACAAACCAGCCCAAGACTTTGAGCAGCTGGAGACCTCCTCTCTGGACAGAGTAGTTGAGGACAGCATTGCTCACAACATCCCACTGATCACTGTGGACACGCTTCGTCCACTGATCGAATCGTTTTTCTGCAGCCTCACAACCGACCAGTGGGAATGTTTGATATTAGGTAAACCAGATGAGGTTACCAGTTCTATGCTGGCACAGCTGCTCACAGACTTGACCATGCTCATTTCCAAATTCATCCTGGAGAAAATCAAACAGAGGCATCTTATCTCTGAAGAGGTTGTCTTGACCAGCGTGGGTGACACACTTATCCAAACCTTTGCTCAAGTCCTGGACATTAAAGAAGAGGTCCGCTCTGAGAGCTCAGAGGTGTTGACCAGCTTAATTGCCCAAGACGTGGTTGAGAGCGTCAACTCCCTCCTCTCTGCTGGCAAGGACACTGAAGAGCAGGAAGTACAACGACACGTCACTCCCAAAAGAAGAATTAGACGTATGGTTCGTTACATCAGCAAGATGCTGAAAGAATTTATTGGGATGATGACACACAAATCTCAAACAAATAAAAAGAACAGTGTGGCCATCCCCCTGGAAGACGAAGACACTGACAAAAAGACAGAAGATCTGGAGTCCACAAAAACTAAAAGTGGCATTCAATCATTTGATGCATACACCCATGAGACAGCCTCCATAGGAGACAAGGAGAGCTGTAAGACTAAAACACCAGAAACTGACATAGACAGAGAGGAGGTCCAAGGAGAAGCAGTCCCAGACTTATCTGGAGATGAAGACGTCCAGACTCCTAAATCCAGGACATGCAAACTGTCCCTGAAGAGAATGGGGGGCATAATTCAAGGGTTCTTTGTGAAACCTTTATTCAGAAAGCCTCGTGCTGGAGTCACAGTGGCATCAACACAGTCACCAGACGTCCCACAGCTGAACTCTGTGAAGGTCATTGTGCCTGAGCAGCAGCTTCCAGATGTTGCTGCTGTGGTGCTGGTTGTACCTGAGCAGCAGTTTCAGGAAGGCTCCGCTGTGAGGGTGGTTGTACCTGAACATCACATACCAGACGACAGAACACCTCCAGAATGTGGACACCAGGAACCCTCCTCCCTGGAAATCATAGTAGTGGAAGATGAAAACGCTGAGTCTGAAGAAGAGACCAAGAGCTTCGCAGTGAGCCAGGCTTCAATTGTCTGTCCAGAGTCCAAGAAGAAACTGTCTCTGAAATTCAAGACTAAGGGCTTTTGTGTTAATAGGATTTTCAAGGTGCGACCTGCTGTAGTTAGATCCCCCTCTATGAAGTCATCAAAAGTTGCCTCTACAGATAGAGTTGGGTCTCAGCAGCAGGTCACTACTGTGGTGGTCACTGTTCCCGATGAGCAGTTTTCAGAGGCCACGGCTGTGGTGCTCCTAGATCCTGAAGTCAAACCAGCCCAAGACTTTGAGCAGCTGGAAACCTCCTCTCTGTACAGAGAGGTTGAGGACAGCACTGCTCAGTCTGAGGCTGAAGAAGTTCAGAGTCTGAAAGCCACAGGTCTGAAGTCCAAAAAGAAATTGACTCGTAAAGGAACCAAATGTAGACGCTTGTGTGTGAAACCACTTGCCCAGCTCTCACCAGAGGCCACCACCGTGGAGATCCCTGCACCTGAACGCCAGTCACCGAAAGACAAACCAGCCCAAGACTTTGAGCAGCTGGAAACCTCCTCTCTGGACAGAGTAGTTGAGGACAGCATTGCTCTGGAGGAGACACATGTTCCACCCAAAAGTTCAAGAAAGAGATGGTCTCTGAAAAGAGTGGGTACCGCATTTAGAGGCTTGTTTGTGAAATCACGTGCTGGAGAGGCATCAATGCAGTCACCAGACGTTACCTCTGCTCGCCTCTCACCAGAGACCCCCACCATGGAAGTGACCAAACGTCACCAGTCACCAAAAGAGAAACCAACCCAAGACTTAGAGCAGATGAAACCCTCCTCTCTGCGAATTTCAGCAGTTGAGGGTGGCTCAGTTCAGTCTGAGGGTGAAAAAGTCCAGGATCTGAAGGAGACACCTACACCAGCTACAACTCCAGAAAGAGATGGTCTCTGAAAAAACTGGGTAGCGCATTTAGAGGCTTGTTTGTCAACCCATGTGCTGGAGAGGCATCAACCACAGTAACATCTCCAGACGTTACCCCTGCCCGCCTCTCACCAGAGACCCCCATCATGGAAGTGACCAAACGTCACCAATCACCGAAACAGACACCAGGCCCAGACTCTAAGCAGAAGGAGCCCTCCTCTCTGGAGATCCCAGTAGTTGAGGACGACACTGTTCAGTTTGAGCCAAAATTTACCGAGTCCTCAACAGACGAGCAAGAAAGGTGCAAAACGTGTGTCAGCACTTTTGTTGAGTGCCTGGTTTTAAGGGCCTTTGCAAAAGCAAAAATACCATACGATTTCGACCAGTTTGAGGCCATCCGTTACAGACTGTACAAGAAAATCTGGGCTGAATTCCAGCGTGAGAATATTAACATCCCCACGAAAAGGTTCAAGAGGCTTGACAAGGCCGTTTGGGAGGACCTGCACAAAAAGTGGAAAACTGCAGACGCTATTGTGTTTTTCATGGATCTAGAGCGACCAGTAATTGACAAAGTGATCGTGGCTTCTTTCAAAGAACATCTAATGAAGCCTAAACACAAAACCAGCTGGAAGTTCTTCTGATCTTCAGTTCCCAGATCAGACACACGAGGAGACCTTCTGTTCTAGTGGTTTCTGCAAAACACAGACCAGTGGAGCAGGGGTTCCCTAAAGACAAGTCATTATTATTATTAGGCTATTATTATTATTATTATTATTATTACTATTATTATTATTATTATTATTATTATCATTATTACTATTATTACTGTTATTATTATTATTATTGTTCTTCTTATTCTTATTCTTATTATTATCATTATTGTTGTTTTTATGCCTTTTAACTGTATTTCATTCTGTTTAATGGAATTTTATTCCATTTTATCCTATGTCATTAAAAAAAACAAAGCATCAAAAAATAACATTGGAGTTCTACAGTGTCGCTTCATGTCAAACCAACAGTTCAACTAAATGTGTATTTAATTTTTTTCAGGTAGAAAATGCTGTTATTTTTTTACTTTAGTTGTCTTTAGTTGTAAATAATGTCCTTTGTAGGTTTGGTTTCTCCTCGAAACCATTGGTCATCAGATGATATAACTTCTAGTTGTATGTCTACATTCTCTAAATAGCGTCAGTAGCTCCCAGGTTTAGTCCAGAATTCACTAGAGGGGTTGACTGGGCCGCGATCCGTCATGGGACAAAGACATGAGGAAAACCACGCTCAGCTTGTTGCCACTGCAGCTCAGTGTGTCATGGCCGCCTAGTGGCGACAAGAAGTTACTACACATAAAAATGTGTAAATGTCTAAAAATGACAATAATATGAAATATATTAGAAGGAAAATGAGGAACGCTTCACGAATTTGCGTGTCATCCTTGCGCAGGGGCCATGCTAATCTTCTCTGTATCGTTCCAATTTTAGTATATGTGCTACCGAAGTAACACGACTGTGACCTGGGTGCGTACAGTATTTATATGACTGTGTCCCAGCGTGGCCCCAACACATGGTTGGCTCTTACACAGAGACAGTCTGAGGTTCAAATGTGTTCATTCAGCCAGAAGGGCATGGTTAAAAGGTCTGGGATCTGGACTGTGAGCTCCAGAGCAGCTGTGATCCACTGTAAAAAGGTCTGATGAGGGTCTAAACTAGTCTGTGTACTGTATGTTCTGCTCAGGAGCTCCCAGGGGCACATGGGAAGTTCTGTGTGACGAGTCTTTACATCAGGACGAGAGGAAACAACCTGTTCAGGTTGTGTAACCGATGTTATAAATGTATTGACGTTGGAATCATAACATAAAGTGACTTAATGTTTTTGGTTTGGTTTGATCCTCATTCATTTGTCTTTGTTACAGGTCAGTGTTGGTTCCACCACCTCCACCAGAGGTGCTGTCACACTCACATCCTCAACTACCTCCATTTGTGCTGCTGCTTTGTCCAGTGTGGGCTAAAGAAGATCAAGGAGACAGACACAGAGACGTAAAGAGGACTGGTAGGAGCCTGGACTACTTTCCTGCTGCAAAAGAACAGGACCCACATGAACGGACGGCCTCAATCACCTGAAACAGAGCTGTGCTCCTCCAACTCCTCCACTGGTTGTTAAACAGGCTGCTCCTCAAGTACAGTTTCTGTGACTGAGGTTGTTGTGAAGTGTGAACACTCAGTAAACTCTATACATTCTCGAAGTCTGCTGCTACTGCTTCTTCTTCTCTGTATTTTTGTGTCGGGTCAGAGGTCAGTGGTTCGAGACCCGTCTGCGTAGAGATGGAGTCGAGCTTCAAAACGACAGAGTATAAATATGGATATAATTTACGTATGTTTTACCATGTATGGCGAATTGTTATGAATAACTTTTAGATGAATTCTGACTTCCGACCGTTTTCATCGTTGTTTTAACTGGGCGTCGAACCGGTGAACCTCACATCACCAACAGTTTCAACACGGTTGACAGTTACGCATTAACGGCAGACGGATGCCCCGCCCCCTCCAATCAAGGCGCAGAAGCAGTTCCAATAGTTTCCAAACCCGGAAGACGGTCAGCCAATCAGAGGGCCGCTGTGGTTCCAATATGGAGAATCAGACTTTGTGGTGACTTCTGTCATCCAATCAGAGGCCGGATTTGTTCCAATATTCCTCCAGGACCCTCCCCTGTCACTGGAACCTGCTGAACGGTGCGGACGGTGAGAACAGTAGTCGTTATTATTTAATGAAATTAAGTTTTAAAACAAGTTTATCTGTTTGAAAACTTACATTACTTGCTGATACTAGATCTAATACATAAAGTTACTACATACCGATGTTTTTATGACTCCGCGCTCCGAAATGTCTGTTTGACGATGCTAAACTAGCGTTGTAGCATCAGAGTTTTAGCTTTTAAAGTGTCAATTTCCCATTTTAAACGACAGAAATTAATGCATATTAACGCTTTATCGCCGTGTTGTGCTAACCAGCCAAAGTTTCTACCATAAAACCCCGTTAAACATTAAAGTGTTTAGTTTGTCGCTATTTTGTCTGAGCCAGGTGACGTTAATGAGCTAAACTATAGTCTTGTAATGTCAGTGTAATGAAACGCTTGGACCATCAGACTGTTTGTTGGTACCATGTCATTCCAGTAATGTACGTGCTGTTTAATCAGTCTCATGTTTTGTGACACACACACACAAACCAGCATTACTAAGTAAAATGAAAACTGCAGAAGAGGGCGTGAAACTGCTTCATGTGTCCACACAGAGTCCAGCACATGTAGGGTTGTACACTGAGTAGAGTCTCATGGCCGCCTAGTGGCGACAAGAAGTTACTACACATACAAATGTGTAAATGTCTAAAAATGACAATAATATGAAATATTTTTGAAGGAAAATGAGGAACGCTTCACGAATTTGCGTGTCATCCTTGCGCAGGGGCCATGCTAATCTTCTCTGTATCGTTCCAATTTTAGTATATGTGCTACCGAAGTAACACGACTGTGACCTGGGTGCGTACAGTATTTATATGACTGTGTCCCAGCGTGGCCCCAACACATGGTTGGCTCTTACACAGAGGCAGTCTGGGGTTCAAATGTGTTCATTCAGCCAGAAGGGCATGGTTAAAAGGTCTGGGATCTGGACTGTGAGCTCCAGAGCAGCTGTGATCCACTGTAAAAAGGTCTGATGAGGGTCTAAACTAGTCTGTGTACTGTATGTTCTGCTCAGGAGCTCCCAGGGGCACATGGGAAGTTCTGTGTGACGAGTCTTTACATCAGGACGAGAGGAAACAATAGAGTAACTCAACCCCCCTCCTCCCACATTTGCCATCAAGTTTGTGTACAGTCAGAGGGGCAGGTTAGAAGACAGGGAGGGGGGAGGCACAGGTGAGGTCCCTCCAACCTGGTCAGGAGGGACAGGCTCTTGTTGGATTTGGGGACTTTAAATTTGGGACCCTGCAGAGCTTCTATGAGTCTGAAGACTGATCAAAGATCTGCTACGTAACCGATGTTATAAATGTATTGATTATTTAAAATAAATCTGTGATATAATATGATGACACCTCTGATGAAGCTTACGTTTCCATGTGAGCTGTAGTTCAGCATGTGTGAAACACAGAACTTTCATTTCTGTGTTTTCTATTGATTTGATGTCTCCTTTGTTGTGTTAAATTACAGTCTCATTCAGACCAGATCTTCCCTCCAAGACTTCTGAGGAGCCCTGGGATGAAGAGCTGGTTTCTGTCTGGGTGTTTAGGTCTGTGTCTGAATTTCTTCTTCCTATTGTAATTTAAAAACAATGCAGTCTGAGCACAAGAAACATGGAGACGTTTATCTGCTACTCCGGGAGCAGCCGGAGCTGCAGGGTTGGATGTAGTCTTTGGGTGTCTAGAGTGCAAGTGCCTCAGAATTAAAGAGGTGTTTTAATTAAAGGCCAGCTCTTGAGCGAAGATCACTCACATTTGTCATTTCTCATTCACTTCCATTCAGTCAATGCTTGGTTTGGCGACATCTATTGGACGATAGAGGAACTGCAGGTTGAGCTGTGACGTCTCCTGAGATTATGGTGACCGGACGTGGTGTCCAAGCTCTAAATGTTCCAAGATTTCATCTTATCTAATAGCAGATTTACTCCAACATAGGAAGGAGGCTAGAAAGAGCTGCTATTAGCTGGGACGCTAAGAAGAGCCAGCGTCAGCTTGGAGCCCAGAAAGAGCTACCATTAGCTGCAGGCAAGAAAGAGCTACCATTAGCTGGGAAGCTAGGGAGAGCTACTATTAGTTGGGAGGCTAGGAAGAGCTTCTCTTAATTTGGAGACTAGAAAGAGTTACCATTAGCTGGGAGGCTAAGATATTAAGACGAGCTACTATTAACTGGGAAGCTAAATAGAGCCACCGTTAAAAGAACAACATGTTACACTGGCGGAGCGGAATTCAGGAATACAAAGTTTTGATTATGGCTTCATGGAGAGAAGCAAAAGACCAGTGAGTGTGAGTTTAGGTGGAGAGAGTAATGATCTGGGACTGAATGCAGCTCAGTCTCGGTGCTTATTGAGAAATGTTCTGCTCTGGAGATTTGGTAAGTTGTACTGACCAACACTGCACCTTGTTGCACCTTATTGCACATATTACTGCACCTTATTACAAGTTATTGCACAACTTACTGCAATTTTCGGGGGAGTCGTCCAAAATTAACAAAAATGAAGACTGCCACTGATCGCCCCGCTTCAATATTTACATTGTACAGGTACACAGTGTTTTCATCTTGCTTTTCTTGACCACATCTGCTGGGTGGGTAAGTTAGTAAGTTAGTGCTTCTAGCTCTGTACAGTGAACATAGCAGTGTTCTGTGTATTCATCAGATTAAAGCACCACTTCAATTCTTACAAAGTAACAACAATATCCTATAATAATAAAATAACAGGCGCATGCACAGAAATAAAGTGTTAATGATTATTTGTTCATAAATGATGTGAAGGAGGTAAAAAGGTGCAGGAAAATACCCTGGTACTGGTGAAAATGTAGAAAAACTAGACCAGACCACCACAGGGTGGCCAATTGGGGTGTCCCCCCCCCCCCCCCCACCATCCCGCCACCATGGCAGCCCTGCCACTGATTACACTTTACTGCACCTTACTGCATATTATTAAACCTTATTGCACCTTAATGGACATAACGGCCCCTGACTGTTTCTTACTGCACTTTATTGCACCTTATTGCACCATACAAACAATTTATTGCACATTACTGTACATAAATATACCTTATTGCACACAGTGTGTACCTAATTGTGCCTCACTGCAACTTATTACACTGTATAAATCTTACTGCACCATAATGCACATATTATCCATATTACTGCACCTTCTTGCACCGTACATTGCCCCTGCTGCATATGCAGCTGATTTATTTAATTACTATATCTTATTCAGAATGTTTATTTTTATCTGTTTTATTATTTTTTTTTTCCTTTGCATTTGTTGTTCACTTAGATTTTTAATCTCTATATTCTGAACATGAAGGGAAATTGACAATGAAGACAAATACAAAACACAGACATTCATAATGCATAAATGTTTTTAATATTTAGAATAGCACCATAACTGTGCTTTTATTAAGACAGTAGAATCCGCCATCTTGAATCTTGAATCTTGACCTCACTGCTGTGGTCACACGCCTCTCTGTTGCCATAGTGATGATGTCACGGAGTCTCTGTGTTGCCGTGGTGATTACATCACTCTTTTGATGTTGTGATAATTCACATGATGCGATGGAACCTCCTAAGCCAGCGCCCACAATTAGCAGAGATCAAGGCACGATGCCTTTGAGATCAAAGGAACCGTGCCTTTGATCTCTGTGTCACCTGACAGAGACCTTAAATAGCAACAGATTCTTCAGAGATTCATCCGATATTCATCAGAGATTCATCCGATATTCATCAGAGATTCATCCGATATTCATCAGAGATTCATAAGAGATTCATAAGAGATTCACTTGATCTTCGCCAAATAACGACGACAGTCAAGTAAATAGAAAGAGTTAGATAGTTAAATCGCTCGATTTTCGCTAAAAAAGCAACGCCATTCAGGTAGTTTGACAGACTTTAAAACCCGTCACCCTACATCCAGGAAATGTATCGTAACACGACAACGCAACAACAGTTCCAATGAACAGTGGAAGCTATTCCCACAGAGGAAATCCCACAGATCACAATGGACACAGTTTATCCACTGATCCAATCCTTTTTCAGGAGCATCACACCAGACCAGTGGGCATGTTTGAGTTTAGGTAAACCAGACGATGTTACCAGTTCTATGCTGGCACAGCTGCTGTCAGACTTGATAGAGCTAATTTCTAAATCATTGCTGGAGAAAATCAAACACAGGCATCTTATTTCTGAGGAAGTTGTCTTGACCAGCGTGGGCGACACACTTCCTCAAACCTTTGCTCAAGTCCTGGACATTAAAGAAGAGGTCCGCTCTGGAGAGCTAGAGGGGTTGACCAGCTTAATTGCCAAGACTTTAACTGAGAGCGTCAACTCCATCCTCTCTGCTGGCGAGGACACTGAAGAGCAGGAAGTACAAACGACACGTCACTCCCAAAAGAAGAATTAGACGAATGGTTCGTTACATCAGCAAGATCCCTGAAAGAATTATTGGGATGATGACACACAAAATCTCAAACAAATAAAGAAAATGTGGCCACCCCCCCGGAAGACGAAGACACTGACAAAAGAGACAGAAGATCTGGAGTCCACAAAAATTAAAAGTGGCATTCAATCATTTGACGCATACACCCGGGAGACAGCCTCCATAGGAAAACAAGGAGAGCTGTAAGACTAAAACACCAAAACTGAAACAGACAGAGAGGAGATCCAAGGAGAAGCAGTCCCAGACTTATCTGGAGATGAAGAGGTCCAGACTCCTAAATCCAGGACGTGCAAACTGTCCCTGAAGAGAATGGGGGCATAATCAAGGGTTCTTTGTGAAACCTTTATTCAGAAAGCCTCGTGCTGGAGTCACAGTGGCATCAACACAGTCACCAGACGTCCCACAGCTGAACTCTGTGAAGGTCATTGTGCCTGAGCAGCAGCTTCCAGATGTTGCTGCTGTGGTGCTGGTTGTACCTGAGCAGCAGTTTCAGAAGGCTCCGCTCTGAGGTGGTTGTACCTGAACATCACATACCAGACGACAGAACACCTCCAGAATGTGGACACCAGGAACCCTCCTCCCTGGAGATCATAGTAGTGGAAGATGAAAACACTGAGTCTGAAGAAGACACCAAGAGCTTCGCAGTGAGCCAGGCTTCAATTGTTTGTCCAGAGCCCAAGAAGAAACTGTCTCTGAAATTCAAGACTAAGGGCTTTTGTGTTAATTAGGATTTTCAAGGTGCGACCTGCTGAGTTAGATCACCCTCTATGAGTCATCAAAGCTGCCTCTACACGATAGAGTTGGGTCTCAGCAGCAGGTCACTACTGTGGTGGTCACTGTTCCCGATGAGCAATTTTCAGAGGCCACGGCTGTGGTGCTCCTAGATCCTGAGTCAAACCAGCCCAAGACTTTGAGCAGCTGGAAACCTCCTCTCTGGACAGAGTAGTTGAGGACAGCACTGCTCAGCCCTGAGGCTGAACAAGTTCAGGTCTGAAAGAAACAGATCCAAAGTCCAAGAAGAAATTGTCCGGAAAGGAACCATTTGTAGAGGCTTGTGTGTGAAACCACTTGCCAGCTCTCACCAGAGGCCACCACCGTGGAGATCCTGCCCCTCAACGCCAGTCACCGAAAGACAAACCAGCCCAAGACTTTGAGCAGCTGGAGACCTCCTCTCTGGACAGAGTAGTTGAGGACAGCATTGCTCACAACATCCCACTGATCACTGTGGACACGCTTCGTCACTGATCGAATCGTTTTTCTGCAGCCTCACAACCGACCAGGGGGAATGTTTGATATTAGGAAAAACCAGATGAGGTTACCAGTTCTATGCTGGCACAGCTGCTCACAGACTTGACCATGCTAATTCCAAATTCATCCTGGAGAAAATCAAACAGAGGCATCTTATCTCTGAAGAGGTTGTCTTGACCAGCGTGGGTGACACACTTATCCAAACCTTTGCTCAAGTCCTGGACATTAAAGAAGAGGTCCGCTCTGAGAGCTCAGAGGTGTTGACCAGCTTAATTGCCCAAGACGTGGTTGAGAGCGTCAACTCCCTCCTCTCTGCTGCAAGGACACTGAAGAGCAGGAAGTACAACGACACGTCACTCCAAAAGAAGAATTAGACGTATGGTTCGTTACATCAGCAAGATGCTGAAAGAATTTATTGGGATGATGACACACAAATCTCAAACAAATAAAAAGAACAGTGTGGCCATCCCCCTGGAAGACGAAGACACTGACAAAAAGACAGAAGATCTGGAGTCCACAAAAACTAAAAGTGGCATTCAATCATTTGATGCATACACCCATGAGACAGCCTCCATAGAGACAAGGAGAGCTGTAAGACTAAAACACCAGAAACTGACAAAAGACAGAGAGGAGGTCCAAGGAGAAGCAGTCCCAGACTTATCTGGAGATGAAGACGTCCAGACTCCTAAATCCAGGACATGCAAACTGTCCCTGAAGAGAATGGGGGCATAATTCAAGGGTTCTTTGTGAAACCTTTATTCAGAAAGCCTCGTGCTGGAGTCACAGTGGCATCAACACAGTCACCAGACGTCCCACAGCTGAACTCTGTGAAGGTCATTGTGCCTGAGCAGCAGCTTCCAGATGTTGCTGCTGTGGTGCTGGTTGTACCTGAGCAGCAGTTTCAGGAAGGCTCCGCTGTGAGGGTGGTTGTACCTGAACATCACATACCAGACGACAGAACACCTCCAGAATGTGGACACCAGGAACCCTCCTCCCTGGAGATCATAGTAGTGGAAGATGAAAACACTGAGTCTGAAGAAGAGACCAAGAGCTTCGCAGTGAGCCAGGCTTCAATTGTTTGTCCAGAGCCCAAGAAGAAACTGTCTCTGAAATTCAAGACTAGGGCTTTTGTGTTAATAGGATTTTCAAGGTGCGACCTGCTGTAGTTAGATCACCCTCTAAAGAAGTCATCAAAAGTTGCCTCTACAGATAGAGTTGGGTCTCAGCAGCAGGTCACTACTGTGTGGTCACTGTTCCCGATGAGCAATTTTCAGAGGCCACGGCTGTGGTGCTCCTAATCCTGAAGTCAAACCAGCCCAAGACTTTGAGCAGCTGGAAACCTCCTCTCTGGACAGAGAGGTTGAGGACAGCACTGCTCAGTCTGAGGCTGAAAAGTTCAGGGTCTGAAAGAAACAGTCCAAAGTCCAAGAAGAAATTGTCTCGGAAAGGAACCATTTGTAGAGGCTTGTGTGTGGAAACCACCTGCCCAGCTCTCACCAGAGGCCACCACCGTGGAGATCCCTGCACCTCAACGCCAGTCACCGAAAGACAAACCAGCCAAGACTTTGAGCAGCTGGAGACCTCCTCTCTGGACAGAGTAGTTGAGGACAGTATTGCTCACAATGTCCCACTGATCACTGGGACACGCTTCGTCCACTGATCGAACGTTTTTCTGCAGCCTCACAACCGACCAGTGGGAATGTTTGATATTAGGTAAACCAGATGAGGTTACCAGTTCTATGCTGCACAGCTGCCACAAGACCCTTGACCATGCTCATTTCCAAATTCATCCTGGAGAAAATCAAACAGAGGCATCTTATCTCTGAAGAGTTGTCTGACCAGCGTGGGTGACACACTTATCCAAACCTTTGCTCAAGTCCTGGACATTAAAGAAGAGGTCCGCTCTGAGAGCTCAGAGGTGTTGGCCACTTAATTGCCCAAGACGTGGTTGAGAGCGTCAACTCCCTCCTCTCTGCTGGCAAGGACACTGAGAGCAGGAAGTACAAAAGACACCTCACTCCCAAAAGAAGAATTAGACGTATGGTTCGTTACATCAGCAAGATCTGAAAGAATTTATTGGGATGATGACACACAAATCTCAAACAAATAAAAAGAACAGTGTGGCCATCCCCCTGGAAGACGAAGACACTGACAAAAAGACAGAAGAAACTGGAGTCCACAACAAAATAAAAGTGGCATTCAATCATTTGACGCATACACCCATGAGACAGCCTCCAAAGGAGACAAGGAGAGCTGTAAGACTAAAACACAGAAACTGACATAGACAGAGAGGAGGTCCAAGGAGAAGCAGTCCCAGACTATCTGGAGATGAAGAGGTCCAGACTCCTAAATCCAGGGCATGCAAACTGTCCTGAAGAGAATGGGGGCATAATTCAAGGGTTCTTTGTGAAACCTTTATTCAGAAAGCCTCGTGCTGGAGTCACAGTGGCATCAACACAGTCACCAGACGTCCCACAGCTGAACTCTGTGAAGGTCATTGTGCCTGAGCAGCAGCTTCCAGATGTTGCTGGGTGTGGTGCTGGTTGTACCTGAGCACAGTTTCAGGAAGGCTCCGCTCTGAGGTGGTTGTACCTGAACATCACATACCAGACGACAGAACACCTCCAGAATGTGGACACCAGGAACCCTCCTCCCTGGAGATCATAGTAGTGGAAGATGAAAACACTGAGTCTGAAGAAGACACCAAGAGCTTCGCAGTGAGCCAGGCTCAATTGTTTGTCCAGAGCCCAAGAAGAAACTGTCTCTGAAATTCAAGACTAAGGGCTTTTGTGTTAATAGGATTTTCAAGGTGCGACCCTGCTGTAGTTAGATCACCCTCTATGAGGTCATCAAAAGCTCCTCTACAGATAGAGTTGGGTCTCAGCAGCAGGTCACTACTGTGGTGGTCACTGTTCCCGATGAGCAATTTTCAGAGGCCACGCTGTGGTGCTCCTAGATCCTGAAGTCAAACCAGCCCAAGACTTTGAGCAGCTGGAAACCTCCTCTCTGGACAGAGTAGTTGAGACAGCACTGCCATCTGAGGCTGAACAAGTTCAGGGTCTGAAAGAAACAGATCCAAAGTCCAAGAAGAAATTGTCCCGGAAAGGAACCATTTGTAGAGGCTTGTGTGTGAAACCACCTGCCCAGCTCTCACCAGAGGCCACCACCGTGGAGATCCCTGCTCCTCAACGCCAGTCACCGAAAGACAAACCAGCCCAAGACTTTGAGCAGCTGGAAACCTCCTCTCTGTACAGAGAGGTTGAGGACAGCACTGCTCAGTCTGAGGCTGAAGAAGTTCAGAGTCTGAAAGCCACAGGTCTGAAGTCCAAAAAGAAATTGACTCGTAAAGGAACCAAATGTAGACGCTTTGTGGTGAAACCACTTGCCCAGCTCTCACCAGAGCCACCACCGTGGAGATCCCTGCACTCTGATCGCCAGTTTACCCGAAAGACAAACCACCCAAGACTTTGAGCAGCTGGAACCTCCTCTCTGGACGAGTAGTTGAGGACAGCATGTCTGGAGGAACACATGTTCCACCCAAAGTTCAAGAAAGAGATGGTCTCTGAAAAGAGTGGGTACCGCATTTAGAGCTTGTTTGTGAAATCACGTGCTGGAGAGCAATCAATGCAGTCACCAACGTTACACCGTCTGCGTCGCCTCTCACCAGAGAAACCCCCACCATGGAAGTGACCAAACGTCACCAGTCACCAAAAAGAGAAACCAACACCAAGACTTAGAGCAGATGAAACCCTCCTCTCTGCGAATTTCAAGCAGTGAGGGTGGCTCAGTTCAGTCTGAGGGTGAAAAAGTCCAGGATCTGAAGGATACAACCTACACAGCTACAACTCCAAGAAAGAATGGTCCTCTGAAAAAACTGGGTAGCGCATTATAGAGGCTTGTTTTGTCAACCCATGTGCTGAGATGGCATCAACACACAGTAACAATCGCCAGACGTACCCACTCCTGCCGCTCTCACCAGAGACCCCCATCACAAGTGAAGGTTTGACCAATTACGTCACATCACACGAAACAAGACACCAGGCCCAACTCTAAGCAGAAGGAGCCCCTCTCTGGAATCCGTAGTTGAGGACGACCACTGGTTCATTTGAGCCAAAATTACCGAGTCCTCAACAGACGAGCAAGAAAGTGCAAAACGTGTGTCAGCACTTTTTGATCCTGGTTTTAATGGGCCTTGCAAAAGCAAAAATGCCATACGATTTCGACCATTTTGAGGCCATCCGTTACAGACTTGTACAGAAAATCTGGCTGAATTCCAGCGTGAGAATATTAACATCCCACGAAAAGGTCAAGAGCTTGACAAGCCTTGGAGGAACCTGCACAAATAAGTGAAAACTGCAGACGCTATTGTGTTTGTTCATGGATCTAGAGCGACCAGTAATTGACAAAGTGGATCGTGGCTTCTTTCAAAGAACATCTAATAGCCTAAACAAAACCAGCTGGAAGTTCTTCGACTCAGTTCCCAAGATCAGACACACGAGGACCTCTGTTCTAGTGGTTTCAGCAAAACACAGACCAGTGAGCAGGGGTTCCCTAAAGACAAGTCATTATTATTATTAGGCTATTATTATTATTATTACTATTAAATTATTATATTAATATTATTATATATTATTATTATCATTATTACTATTATTACTGTATATTATGTATTATTGTTCTCTATCTTAGATCTTATTATTATCATTATTGTTGTTTTTAGCCTTTAAACTGTATTTCATTCTGTTAATGGAATTTTATCCATTTTATCCTATGTCATTAAAAAAAAACATCAAGCATCAAAAAATAACTTGGAGTTCTACAGTGTCGCTTCATGTCAAACAACATTTCAACTAAATGTGTATTTAATTTTTTCAGGTAGAAAATGCTGTTATTTTTTTACTTAGTTGTCTTTAGTTTGTAAATAATGTCCTTTGTAGGTTTGGTTTCTCCTCGAAACCATGGTCATCAGATGATATAACTTCTAGTTGTATTCTACATTCTCTAAATAGCGTCAGTAGCTCCCAGGTTAAGTCCGAATTCACTAGAGGGGTTGACTGGGCCGCGATCCGTCATGGGACACAAAGACATGAGGAAAACCAACGCTCAGCCTGTTGCCACTGCAGCTCAGTGTGTCATGGCCGCCTATGGCGACAAGAAGTTACTACACATAAAAATGTGTAAATGTCTAAAAATGACAATAATATGAAATATATTAGAAGGAAAATGAGGAACGCTTCACGAATTTGCGTGTCATCCTTGCGCAGGGGCCATGCTAATCTTCTCTGTATCGTTCCAATTTTAGTATATGTGCTACCGAAGTAACACGACTGTGACCTGGGTGCGTACAGTATTTATATGACTGTGTCCCAGCGTGGCCCCAACACATGGTTGGCTCTTACACAGAGGCAGTCTGGGGTTCAAATGTGTTTATTCAGCCAGAAGGGCATGGTTTAAAAGGTCTGGGATCTGGATTGTGAGCTCCAGAGCAGCTGTGATCCACTGTAAAAAGGTCTGATGAGGGTCTAAACTAGTCTGTGTACTGTATGTTCTGCTCAGGAGCTCCCAGGGGCACATGGGAAGTTCTGTGTGACGAGTCTTTACATCAGGACGAGAGGAAACAACCTGGTCAGGTTGTGTAACCAATGTTATAAATGTATTGACATTAGAATCATAACATAAAGTGACTTAATGTTTTTGGTTTGGTTTGATCCTCATTCATTTCTCTTTGTTACAGGTCAGTGTTGGTTCCACCACCTCCACCAGAGGTGCTGTCACACTCACATCCTCAACTACCTCCATTTCTGCTGCTGCTTTGTCCAGTGTGGGCTAAAGAAGATCAAGGAACAGACACAGAGACGTAAAGAGGACTGGTAGGAGCCTGGACTACTTTCCTGCTGCAAAAGAACAGGACCCACATGAACGGACGGCCTCAATCACCTGAAACAGAGCTGTGCTCCTCCAACTCCTCCACTGGTTGTTAAACAGGCTGCTCCTCAAGTACAGTTTCTGTGACTGAGGTTGTTGTGAAGTGTGAACACTCAGTAAACTCTATACATTCTCGAAGTCTGCTGCTCCTGCTTCTTCTTCTCTGTATTTTTGTGTAGGGTCAGAGGTCAGTGGTTCGAGACCCGTCTGTGTAGAGATGGAGTCGAGCTTCAAAACGACAGAGTATAAATATGGATATAATTTACGTATGTTTTACCATGTATGGCGAATTGTTATGAATAACTTTTAGATGAATTCTGACTTCCGACCGTTTTCATCGTTGTTTTAACTGGGCGTCGAACCGGTGAACCTCACATCACCAACAGTTTCAACACGGTTGACAGTTCCGCATTAACGGCAGACGGATGCCCCGCCCCCTCCAATCAAGGCGCAGAAGCAGTTCCAATAGTTTCCAAACCCGGAAGACGGTCAGCCAATCAGAGGGCCGCTGTGGTTCCAATATCGAGAATCAGACTTTGTGGTGACTTCTGTCATCCAATCAGAGGCCGGATTTGTTCCAATATTCCTCCAGGACCCTCCCCTGTCACTGGAACCTGCTGAACGGTGCGGACGGTGAGAACAGTAGTCGTTATTATTTAATGAAATTAAGTTTAAAAGTAAGTTTATCTGTTTGAAAACTTACATTACTTGCTGATACTAGATCTAATACATAAAGTTACTACATACCGATGTTTTTATGACTCCGTGCTCCGAAATGTCTGTTTGACGATGCTAAACTAGCGTTGTAGCATCAGAGTTTTAGTTTTTAAAGTGTCAATTTCCCATTTTAAACCACAGAAATTAATGCATATTAACGCTTTATCGCCGTGTTGTGCTAACCAGCCAAAGTTTCTACCATAAAACCCCGTTAAACATTAAAGTGTTTAGTTTGTCGCTATTTTGTCTGAGCCAGGTGACGTTAATGAGCTAAACTATAGTCTTGTAATGTCAGTGTAATGAAACGCTTGGACCATCAGACTGTTTGTTGGTACCATGTCATTCCAGTAATGTACGTGCTGTTTAATCAGTCTCATGTTTTGTGACACACACACACACAAACCAGCTTTACTAAGTAAAATCAAAACTGCAGAAGAGGGCGTGAAACTGCTTCATCTGTCCACACAGAGTCCAGCACATGTAGGGTTGTACACTGAGTAGAGTCTCATGGCCGCCTAGTGGCGACAAGAAGTTACTACACATACAAATGTGTAAATTTCTAAAAATGACAATAATATGAATATTTTTTAAGCAAAATGAGGAACGCTTCACGAATTTGCGTGTCATCCTTGCGCAGGGGCCATGCTAATCTTCTCTGTATCGTTCCAATTTTAGTATATGTGCTACCGAAGTAACACGACTGTGACCTGGGTGCGTACAGTATTTATATGACTGTGTCCCAGCGTCGGCCCAACTCATGGTTGGCTCTTACACAGAGGCAGTCTGGGGTTCAAATGTGTTTATTCAGCCAGAAGAAGGACATGGTTAAAAGGGTCTAGGATCTGGACTGTGAGCTCTATACCTACTTACTGTGATCCACTGTGAAAATGTCTCACGTCTAAACTAGTCTGTGTTCTGTGTGCTCTCCTCAGAGACTCCCAGGGGTTGATGGGAAATTTTGCGTGATGAGCCATTACGTCAGGCTGCAGGATTGGAGGGAACAATAGATCAACTCGACGCTCCTCCTCCCACATTGCTCACAGATGACCCCAGAACACCCTCTCTGCATCCCCCACCGTGCTTTACCAACAGAAAACTAGCTCCTGCACTCTCAGAGGGGGAGGGAGGACACACAGACAGAAACTCGATCACTTCCCTGCTACGTGGAAAATCACGACAGCGACAAGCACCTCAGCTTGAAACAAATGCATGGTTTCATGTTGAATCCAGCTGAGGTTGGTCTGATCTGCATCAACATCTGTATGTGTGGGTTGTCTGTGAGAAGGAGGAGGCATCTGAAGCTCTGTGATTATTCTGTTTGAAGAGAGACTGCATGGACGGATCATTGTCTAATGGACAGTTTGTCCTCACAGGACAAACCTGGCTGTGTTTAAGCACGTTTAAACACAATCATCTCCGTCACCGGGACGTACGAGGAAACACAGATCACAAAGTGTTTTATTTTATACTAACATGAGGTACAGCTGCTTGGTAAATGGTAAAACTAAGGTCACTTCCTGTTTTCTGCCTCTTGTTTACATTCAAATAATTCCCCCCGTGCAGTGATGAAATCTCACCGCTAGATGTCAGTATTAGTCCGCCCTCTGCAGAGCCGTATCGATACAACCCACTGGAGTCACTCTCAAAATCACCATCTTCAGACTACTTCGGAAACGAATGATAAAAAGTGAAAATGTCTTTGCAGTCTGGGTCAAAACTCTCCAATGTCACCAAACCATCAAATATGTACAAACTCACTAATATACACAAACTCACTAATCAAAAAACACTCTCATCCATCTTTGAAAATGAGCTCAGCCACATGTTAAAACTATTAGATATTGCACTAATATGAAAAAGTTTGGATTTATGTATTTGTGTCATGTGATATTCTGAAATCCCCTGAAATGTTTGTAGCCTCCTGGCTGTTGTCATTGTACTGAATTATGTTTCTTAATAAAGTTTATTCAGCCCCTGGACGTTCTGCGCATGCGTCGCATGGAATCACTCGCCATACCAGCAGGTGTGCGCAGAAGTTTGTCTGACATTCAAAGGACAAACAACGAAATGAGTTGCCCGCTTTTCGTTTTTTTAAGCTTTATTCTTTCTTTAATCAGCTCCAACCTCACAGCTTTACTAACGAACTCTCACCAGAGTCTCATGGTTACCACGGCAGCCGTTGCTCGGCGCTCTGAAGCGATATCAGTTCATGCGGTTGAACGATAAAAGCTCAAAAGCACTAAAATATATCAACAGATATATTTTCGGAGATTATCACATAAAGACGTAGTAACGCTCTACCAGTTAGCAGACAACGGGCTAAATCGCTACACCGCTTCGAACCGTGTAGAGACCGCCACGTTAGCCTGTTAGCATGCTAGTTTAGCCCCGCTAGTCTCGTTGTATTGAAGTTCACACAACAAGATGGCGACTGCTAATCTCAAAATGTCTCTTAAAAAAATATAGTCATATTGGTCACAGTTGCTAAAACAGTCTGGGGGAAGGTATTTATTTATTTTGCTTTTCATCAGCTTTTCTAAGCTGGCAGACCAATCAGAGGGAACCCGATGTTCCGATATCGAGAATCAGACTTTGGGGACTTCTGTCTTCCGGATTTGTTCCAATATTTCTCCCTCCATTGTTACTCGCGGTGAACTTGAATGGCGACCCAGTCGGTGAGTACAGCAAAGGTTATTATCTAATGAAATAACCGTGTATAACGGATTAAACTCCGTATTTCTGGTTGACACCAAGTTTCCTACATAAACGCTCATTTTTGTTTTACTCCGCGCTCCGAAATGGCTATTTGACGATGCTAAGCTAACGTCGTAGTTTTAGTCTTTAAAGTGTCAATTTTCGCATTTGAAGACTGTTGTTAGACTGTTTGTTGGTACCGTGTCATTATGTAATGTAACCGTAATGTCCATGCTTTTCGACCATTTTTATATGTCACATTAAAGTAAGTGTTTTGTTCTCTTATTACAGACTACAAGCCCGTTTACAGCAAGTACTGTAAGTTTGAATTGGTGCCACCAATGCCACCCTGGTTCTGAGCCGGTGGAAGGTCCAGTTTGGGAAATACCAGGGTCAGACCTTCCACCGGCTGCTGGAGAATGACGTGGGCGTCAATCTGGTGGCCTCCCACCAGAAGGAGTGAGAGAGGACGGGGTCTCAGTCCCCACTCATGGCCAACGAGGTAGAGTCTTTCAGCCACGTTCAAACAGGCGTCATGCATGAAGTCAAATGACTGTTGTTTAACCACGCTTCTTGTTTCCGTAGGATGCCTTCACCCGCTTCTCCTCGGCCTACGATGACTTCATGGAGGCTGTCAGGTTCCACCAGGTGTTTGAGGAGGTGCAGGTGAGGTCCCTCCAACCCGGTCAAGAGGGACAGACCCTTGTTGGCTTTGAGGACTTCAAATTTGAGACCCTGCAGAGCCTCTATGAATCTGAGGACCGCTCCAAGATCCGGTATGTAAATATGAGCAGTGTGAATGTCTAACAGTGTAAATTATCACACAAAGTTACTGATCATTTATCTGACATTTTGTCTGATCTGCACAGATTTGTCAACTACCTGCAGAGAAAGGCACCAGCTCCTGGCTCGCAGATGGAGAACGCCGTCCGCTACGTCCAGAGCAGAGACAGAGAGCGAGTGCTGTAGCTACCACCACCACTACCACTGGCAGCGGCACAGCTTCTGTCTCCGCCCGGCAGACGAGAACAAGTGCATTGCAGTGTGTATTTTATTTTGCAGTTGTATGAATGTTCTGGTCTCGAACAACCTCTGCGGCCAAATCTTGGGATTTAGCTCTTTGCTTTGAAGGTGCTACATAAATGAAACTAATTTATTTGCCGTGCTGTCGCTTTTCAGATTTGCCTCTGACGACGGACAAGGCCAGGAAGCTGGTGACCCTGAAGTCTGTGCTTCCAGGTGAGCGACAGTTCAGCACGTGTGAAGTACAAAACTTTGATTCCTGTTTTCTCCATTGACTTGATGTCTCCTGTCTTGTTTTTAACCACAGGCTCCTTCAGACCAGCTCTTGCGCCCAAAACTTCAGAGGAGCCCTCGGACGAAGAGCTGGTCCAAGCGGGGGTTGACACTGAGCAGTGTAACAGTGAAGCAAATACTGAGAAAAAACCTGAATTCACATTGATTAGTCTTTTTCCCTGTTGTTCATTTGTATAAATTAAGTCATATTTTAATATCTGTAAATGTGTGTATATATAAATACTTGCATGAAAATTGAATCTTTGTGATTAATGGGGTGATCCAAAAAACCTGGAAATCTAATACGTTAACAAAACGAAACAAGAATTTTGAACCTCTCTTTAAAGGGATAATTCCTTATTTAAACATGAATTCACAGAAAACTTGTTAATACAAAAAACTGATTGTATTTATGTACGCAATGAAGAGAAGAGAGAGAGAAGTTTCATGGTGATATCTATTAGTTAAAATTTTACCCTATTCACCTGCAGTTTCTCGCCTTAAAAGGGCTAAAAAATCCCACAGCTACCCAGACAATACGTATCTACGAGGATTTAGTCCCTCTAAAATGATGTATTATCAGTAGTCATTCATACAGAAATAGGAATTTAACTTGTACATATATATCAAGAAATTTCAATCAAGCTACCAGAAAAGGCCACAACGTCACACATTAGTCATATATTCATTTCGTCTTATCTTTGCTTGGTTGGTGCATCCCAGGCTCTGGCTAAGAGGAAGGGACGTCCCTGTTGTCATCTGTGATACATACGTAGGCAATAGAGTCGTATGCTAGTGGTGGTAAAGTGACTTCATGTCAGGGACTCAGCTCAGTGTTGAGCTCACCCCAAAGGTTTTAATTTAATTCATTAATTTTAAAGCTCCAAAGACAAACAGACACAACTTGAACACAAACAACAACAAATAGGACCACAAATAAATATGTGTAAAATTTATCTAAGTTGAATGTTTAAGAATATAAGAACAGAAAAACATGCAACAAGTGCAAAGTAACTATATGAACAAAAAACAACTTATCTCTTTTTCTCTGAACGAAAACACCAAATGACGTCATAGCATGTGCATAAAAGATATCACCGCCTAACGAAAACAAATGTGTTTAGACATTAGTCTATTTAAGCAATATTTAACTTAACACATCTACAATCCTTTAGTCCCTAAAAGCAGAAGGGATATTTATTTAAAATGACACACAATTTGTATGTTCAGATGTTTCATTTACACAGAAATAGGAATTGAACTTATTTCCAAACAATGATAAAGAATTTAGAACAAAACTAAGCTCATTGATGAAGCACGTAATGACAGTTTTCAAATAAAAGAAACATCTCCTTGTGTATTGGGAGGTTTCCACTGACTCCATTTGTTTTCTCGCAAACTCAACAGATGAAGGAAATAATGCGACAATGAAGGATTAAAATCTCACTTTTTGAGCTTTTTCTACTTTTACTAGGACACGTTGCATGTCTGATGAAAAGCAAAATAAATAAATACCTTCCCCCAGACTGTTTTAGCAACTGTGACCAATATGACTATATTTTTAAGAGACATTTTGAGATTAGCAGTCGCCATCTTGTTGTGTGAACTTCAACACAACGAGACTAGCGGGGCTAAAATAGCATGCTAACAGGCTAACGTGGCGGCCTCTACACGGTTCGAAGCGGTGTAGCGATTTAGCCCGTTGTCTGCTAACTGGTGGAGCGTTACTACGTCTTTATGTGATAATCTCCGTTAATATATCTGTTGATATATATTTAGTGCTTTTGAGCATTTATCGTTCAACCGCATGAACTGATGTCGCTTCAGAGCGCCGAGCAACGGCTGCCGTGGTAACCATGAGACTCTGGTGAGAGTTCGTTAATAAAGCTTTGAGGTTGGAGCTGATTAAAGAAAGAATAAAGCTTAAAAAACGAAAAGCGGGCAACTCTTCTAGTCGTGTTTGTCCTTTGAATGTCAGACAGATTTCTGCGCACACCTGCTGCTATGGCGAGTGATTCCGTGCGACGCATGCGCAGAACGTCCGGGGGCTAAATAAACTTTATTAAGAAACATAATTCAGTAAAATGACAACAGCCAGGAGGCTACAAACATTTCAGGGGATTTCAGAATATCACATGACACAAATACATAAATCCAAAGTTTTTCATATTAGTGGAATATCTAATAGTTTTAACATGTGGCTGACCTCATTTTCAAAGATGGATGAGAGTGTTTTTTGATTAGTTAGTTCCTGCAAAAAACTGATGGGTAAATTCTTTGAATTATTTTAAATGATACTTGTTTAACCGTATCATTTATCATTTATCTATCACATCCATCTGGTGATCTAGTTTAAGGTTTTGGTCCAGACGGTGTCCCTCTTAGTTTTCAGTCGTTCTTTGTTTGTTCCGGGTTTTGTCGGTCACATATTTCATGGTTTGGTGACATTGGAGAGTTTTGACCCAGACTGCAAAGACACTTTCACTTTTTATCATTGGTTTCCGAACTAGTCTGAAGATGGTGATTTTGAGAGTGACTCCAGAGGGTTGTATCGATACGGCTCTGCAGGGGGCGGACTAATACTGACATCTAGCGGTGAGATTTTATCACTGCACGGGGGAATTATTTGAATGTAAACAAGAGGCAGAAAACAGGAAGTGACCTTAGTTTTTACCATTTACCAAGCAGCTGTACCTCATGTTAGTATAAAATAAAACCCTTTGTGATCTGTGTTTCCTCGTACGTCCCGGTGACGGAGATGATTGTGTTTAAACGTGCTTAAACACAGCCAGGTTTGTCCTGTGAGGACAAACTGTCCATTAGACAATGATCCGTCCATGCAGTCTCTCTTCAAACAGAATAATCACAGAGCTTCAGATGCCTCCTCCTTCTCACAGACAACCCACACATACAGATGTTGATGCAGATCAGACCAACCTCAGCTGGATTCAAGATGAAACCATGCATTTGTTTCAAGCTGAGGTGTTTGTCGCTGTCGTGATTTTCCACGTAGCAGGGAAGTGATCAAGTTTCCGTCTGTGTGTCCTCCCTCCCCCTCTGAGAGTGCAGGAGCTAGTTTTCTGTTGGTAAAGCACGGTGGGGGATGCAGAGAGGGTGTTCTGGGGTCATCTGTGAGCAATGTGGGAGGAGGAGCGTCGAGTTGGTCTATTGTTCCCTCCAATCCTGCAGCCTGACGTAATGGCTCATCACGCAAAATTTCCCATCAACCCCTGCGAGTTCCTGAGGAGAGCACACAGAACACAGACTAGTTTAGACGTGAGACATTTTCACAGTGGATCACAGTAAGTAGGTATAGAGATCACAGTCCAGATCCTAGACCCTTTTTACCATGTCCTTCTTCTGGCTGAATAAACAAGATCCAGTCTCAGACTGTCTCTCTGTAAGAGCAAACCATGAGTTGGGCCGACGCTGGGACACAGTCATATAAATACTGTTCGCACCCAGATCACAGTCGTGTTACTTCGGTAGCACATATACTAAAATTGGAACGATACAGAGAAGATTAGCATGGCCCCTGCGCAAGGATGACACGCAAATTCGTGAAGCGTTCCTCATTTTGCTTCAAAAATATTTCATATTATTGTCATTTTTAGAAATTTACACATTTTTATGTGTAGTAACTTCTTGTCGCCACTAGGCGGCCATGAGACTCTACTCAGTGTACAACCCTACATGTGCTGGACTCTGTGTGGACAGATGAAGCAGTTTCACGCCCTCTTCTGCAGTTTTGATTTTACTTAGTAAAGCTGGTTTGTGTGTCACAAAACATGAGACTGGTTAAACAGCACGTACATTACTGGAATGACATGGTACCAACAAACAGTCTGATGGTCCAAGCGTTTCATTACACTGACATTACAAGACTATAGTTTAGCTCATTAACGTCACCTGGCTCAGACAAAATAGCGACAAACTAAACACTTTAATGTTTAACGGGGTTTTATGGTAGAAAACTTTGGCTGGTTAGCACAACACGACGATAAAGCGTTAATATGCATTAATTTCTGTAGTTTAAAATGGGAAATTGACACTTTAAAAACTAAAACTTTGGTGCTACAACGCTAGTTTAGCATCGTCAAACAGACATTTCGGAGCACGGAGTCATAAAAACATCGGTATGTAGTAACTTTATGTATTAGATCTAGTATCAGCAAGTAATGTAAGTTTTCAAACAGATAAACTTATTTTTAAACTTAATTTCATTAAATAATAACGACTACTGTTCTCACCGTCCGCACCGTTCAGCAGGTTCCAGTGACAGGGGAGGGTCCTGGAGGAATATTGGAACAAATCCGGCCTCTGATTGGATGACAGAAGTCACCACAAAGTCTGATTCTCCATATTGGAACCACAGCGGCCCTCTGATTGGCTGACCGTCTTCCGAGTTTGGAAACTATTGGAACTGCTTCTGCGCCTTGATTGGAGGGGGCGGGGCATCCGTCTGCCGTTAATGCGGAACTGTCAACCGTGTTGAAACCGTTGGTGATGTGAGGTTCACCGGTTCGACGCCCAGTTAAAACAACGATGAAAACGGTCGGAAGTCAGTATTCATCTACGAGTTATTCATAACAATTCGCCATACATGGCAAAACATACGTAAATTATATCCAGATTTATACTCTGTCGTTTTGAAGCTCGACTCCATCTCTACGCCGACGGGTCTCGAACCACTGACCTCTGACCCTACACAAAAATACAGAGAAGAAGAAGCAGGAGCAGCAGACTTCGAGAACGTATAGAGTTTACTGAGTGTTCACACTTCACAACAACCTCAGTCACAGAAACTGTACTTGAGGAGCAGCCTGTTTAACAACCAGTGGAGGAGTTGGAGGAGCACAGCTCTGTTTCAGGTGATTGAGGCCGTCCGTTCATGTGGGTCCTGTTCTTTTGCAGCAGAAAGTAGTTCAGGCTCCTACCAGTCCTCTTTACGTCTCTGTGTCTGTCTCCTTGATCTTCTTTAGCCCACACTGGACAAAGCAGCAGCAGAAATGGAGGTAGTTGAGGATGTGAGTGTGACAGCACCTCTGGTGGAGGTGGTGGAACCAACACTGACCTGTAACAAAGAGAAATGAATGAGGATCAAACCAAACCAAAAACATTAAGTCACTTTATGTTATGATTCTAATGTCAATACATTTATAACATCGGTTACACAACCTGACCAGGTTGTTTCCTCTCGTCCTGATGTAAAGACTCGTCACACAGAACTTCCCATGTGCCCCTGGGAGCTCCTGAGCAGAACATACAGTACACAGACTAGTTTAGACCCTCATCAGACCTTTTTACAGTGGATCACAGCTGCTCTGGAGCTCACAGTCCAGATCCCAGACCTTTTAACCATGCCCTTCTGGCTGAATGAACACATTTGAACCCCAGACTGCCTCTGTGTAAGAGCCAACCATGTGTTGGGGCCACGCTGGGACACAGTCATATAAATACTGTACGCACCCAGGTCACAGTCGTGTTACTTCGGTAGCACATATACTAAAATTGGAACGATACAGAGAAGATTAGCATGGCCCCTGCGCAAGGATGACACGCAAATTCGTGAAGCGTTCCTCATTTTCCTTCAAAAATATTTCATATTATTGTCATTTTTAGAAATTTACACATTTTTATGTGTAGTAACTTCTTGTCGCCACTAGGCGGCCATGAGACTCTACTCAGTGTACAACCCTACATGTGCTGGACTCTGTGTGGACACATGAACCAGTTTCACGCCCTCTTCTACAGTTTTCATTTTACTTAGTAATGCTGGTTTGTGTGTGTGTGTCACAAAACATGAGACTGATTAAACAGCACGTACATTACTGGAATGACATGGTACCAACAAACAGTCTGATGGTCCAAGCGTTTCATTACACTGACATTACAAGACTATAGTTTAGCTCATTAACGTCACCTGGCTCAGACAAAATAGCGACAAACTAAACACTTTAATGTTTAACGCGGTTTTATGGTATAAACTTTGGCTGGTTAGCACAACACGGAGATAAAGCGTTAATATGCATTAATTTCTGTAGTTTAAAATGGGAAATTGACACTAAAAACTAAAACTCTGATGCTACAACGCTAGTTTAGCATCGTCAAACAGACATTTCGGAGCACGGAGTCATAAAAACATCGGTACGTAGTAACTTTATGTATTAGATCTAGTATCAGCAAGTAATGGAAGTTTCCAAACAGATAAACTTATTTTTAAACTTGATTTCATTAAATAATAACGACTACTGTTCTCACCGTCCGCACCGTTCAGCAGGTTCCAGTGACAGGGGAGGGTCCTGGAGGAATATTGGAACAAATCCGGCCTCTGATTGGATGACAGAAGTCACCACAAAGTCTGATTCTCGATATTGGAACCACAGCGGCCCTCTGATTGGCTGACCGTCTTCCGGGTTTGGAAACTATTGGAACTGCTTCTGCGCCTTGATTGGAGGGGGCGGGGCATCCGTCTGCCGTATAATGCGGAACTGTCAACCGTGTTGAAACTGTTGGTGATGTGAGGTTCACCGGTTCGACGCCCAGTTAAAACAACGATGAAAACGATCGGAAGTCAGTATTCATCTACGAGTTATTCATAACAATTCGCCATACATGGCAAAACATACGTAAATTATATCCAGATTTATACTCTGTCGTTTTGAAGCTCGACTCCATCTCTACGCCGACGGGTCTCGAACCACTGACCTCTGACCCTACGCAAAAATACAGAGAAGAAGAAGCAGGAGCGATACCAGGTAATACCAAACCTGATATCGACATCGATATCGTTACTTTTAGATGTCTCTCAAAACCTCTCGCAATTTCAGACCCCAAAGTGCATTTAAAATGTGCCTCTAATATAATAGGCAAACATCATTGGTGCAAACTGCGCAAACTTCCATTTCAGCTTTAAGGTACCATCCCAAATACAATGCCAAAATAAATAAATTATTCATTGGTTTTTCATGTGATATTGTAAAGGCAGTATGCAAAGTAACGTCATCAGATGGATTATCTTTGCCATCTTGCCCAATTTGGAATAACCCATTGTTGACAGCAGGTGGCAGAACACGGACCGAGAATACCTGGCAACAACACAATATTACTCAATTTGGGCACATTGTAAGGGATGGTGACATCATACCATTTGGTGAAATTAAAATGCATTTTGGCCTGAATGATTCTGCATATTTACAATACTTTCAACTAAAATCATTTAAAAAAAATATATATATGTCCAAGGGAATCATAAGCTGGAGCTAATACTGCCCTTGACAGTAAACTAAGATTGGCTGCTACTGGACGAGGAGCAGTTTCAGTTATGTACAGGTTACTAAGTTTATCACAGCCTGACAGCAATATTTCAACTAAGTCACAGTGGGAGCGGGACATTGGTTCATCTCTCACGGTAGATCAGTGGGATACAATACGAAAGAATTTAACATCTATGTCAAGCTGTGTGAGATATGAAATTATTCAAATTAAACTTGTACAGAGAGCTTATATTACACCACATAAGTTAAAAAAAAAAAAATGGACGCAAACGTCTCTGAACTGTGGCTGTGGTGAACCTGGTACTTTGATGCATCTACTATGGTTCTGCCCGGCAGTAGAACGACTCTGGTCTGAAGTAATTGATCTTTTAAAAGGTGTATTGAATGTTAATGTTCCTCAATGTCCCACTTTATGCTTATTGGGAAGTAGAGTCGCAGATTTAAATTCAAGAATCACTCAACAAATCACTGCTCTAGCTTTTCTCTCTGTGAAGAGGATCATACTTATGAATTGGAAGATACGCAAACCGGACGCTTTAGTAAACATAACTGGCTGAAAGACTTTCTAGACCTACTGTAAATGGTAAAAGCAACTTCAACCGCCTTTATTTAGTTCTCTGCTTTATTTGTGTGATGTAGTCATGTTTTTTTGTCGTTGTTGCTGCACTTGGCATTGTGCATATTTAAAAAAATATATATATGAAACAACAATCTGATGAAGCCTTCACAAACAGCCTTAGTGGCTGCGTCCTGCTGCAGGGAGGTAGAGTCAGAGCTGTGAGCATGTATAGAGTTTACTGAGTGTTCACACTTCACAACAACCTCAGTCACAGAAACTGTACTTGAGGACAGCCTGTTTAACAACCAGTGGAGGAGTTGGAGGAGCACAGCTCTGTTTCAGGTGATTGAGGCCGTCCGTTCATGTGGGTCCTGTTCTTTTGCAGCAGGAAAGTAGTTCAGGCTCCTACCAGTCCTCTTTACGTCTCTGTGTCTGTCTCCTTGATCTTCTTTAGCCCACACTGGACAAAGCAGCAGCAGAAATGGAGGTAGTTGAGGATGTGAGTGTGACAGCACCTCTGGTGGAGGTGGTGGAACCAACACTGACCTGTAACAAAGACAAATGAATGAGGATCAAACCAAACCAAAAACATTAAGTCACTTTATGTTATGATTCTAATGTCAATACATTTATAACATCGGTTACACAACCTGACCAGGTTGTTTCCTCTCGTCCTGATGTAAAGACTCGTCACACAGAACTTCCCATGTGCCCCTGGGAGCTCCTGAGCAGAACATACAGTACACAGACTAGTTTAGACCCTCATCAGACCTTTTTACAGTGGATCACAGCTGCTCTGGAGCTCACAGTCCAGATCCCAGACCTTTTAACCATGCCCTTCTGGCTGAATGAACACATTTGAACCCCAGACTGTCTCTGTGTAAGAGCCAACCATGTGTTGGGGCCACGCTGGGACACAGTCATATAAATACTGTACGCACCCAGGTCACAGTCGTGTTACTTCGGTAGCACATATACTAAAATTGGAACGATACAGAGAAGATTAGCATGGCCCCTGCGCAAGGATGACACGCAAATTCGTGAAGCGTTCCTCATTTTGCTTCAAAAATATTTCATATTATTCTCATTTTTAGACATTTACACATTTTTATGTGTAGTAACTTCTTGTCGCCACTAGGCGGCCATGAGACTCTACTCAGCGTACAACCCTACATGTGCTGGACTCTGTGTGGACACATGAAGCAGTTTCACGCCCTCTTCTACAGTTTTCATTTTACTTAGTAATGCTGGTTTGTGTGTGTGTGTGTCACAAAACATGAGACTGATTAAACAGCACGTACATTACTGGAATGACATGGTACCAACAAACAGTCTGATGGTCCAAGCGTTTCATTACACTGACATTACAAGACTATAGTTTAGCTCATTAACGTCACCTGGCTCAGACAAAATAGCGACAAACTAAACACTTTAATGTTTAACGGGGTTTTATGGTATAAACTTTGGCTGGTTAGCACAACACGGCGATAAAGCGTTAATATGCATTAATTTCTGTAGTTTAAAATGGGAAATTGACACTTTAAAAACTAAAACTCTGGTGCTACAACGCTAGTTTAGCATCGTCAAACAGACATTTCGGAGCACGGAGTCATAAAAACATCGGTATGTAGTAACTTTATGTACTAGATCTAGTATCAGCAAGTAATGTAAGTTTTCAAACAGATAAACTTATTTTTAAACTTAATTTCATTAAATAATAACGACTACTGTACTCACCGTCCGCACCGTTCAGCAGGTTCCAGTGACAGGGGAGGGTCCTGGAGGAATATTGGAACAAATCCGGCCTCTGATTGGATGACAGAAGTCACCACAAAGTCTGATTCTCCATATTGGAACCACAGCGGCCCTCTGATTGGCTGACGTCTTCCGGGTTTGGAAACTATTGGAACTGCTTCTGCGCCTTGATTGGAGGGGGCGGGGCATCCGTCTGCCGTTAATGCGGAACTGTCAACCGTGTTGAAAGTGTTGGTGATGTGAGGTTCACCGGTTCGACGCCCAGTTAAAACAACGATGAAAACGGTCAGAAGTCAGAATTCATCTACAAGTTATTCATAACAATTCGCCATACATGGCAAAACATACGTAAATTATATCCAGATTTATACTCTGTCACTTTGAAGCTCGACTCCATCTCTACGCCGACGGGTCTCGAACCACTGACCTCTGACCCGACACAAAAATACAGAGAAGAAGAAGCAGGAGCAGCAGACTTCGAGAATGTATAGAGTTTACTGAGTGTTCACACTTCACAACAACCTCAGTCACAGAAACTGTACTTGAGGAGCAGCCTGTTTAACAACCAGTGGAGGAGTTGGAGGAGCACAGCTCTGTTTCAGGTGATTGAGGCCGTCCGTTCATGTGGGTCCTGTTCTTTTGCAGCAGGAAAGTAGTTCAGGCTCCTACCAGTCCTCTTTACGTCTCTGTGTCTGTCTCCTTGATCTTCTTTAGCCCACACTGGACAAAGCAGCAGCAGAAATGGAGGTAGTTGAGGATGTGAGTGTGACAGCACCTCTGGTGGAGGTGGTGGAACCAACACTGACCTGTAACAAAGAGAAATGAATGAGGATCAAACCAAACCAAAAACATTAAGTCACTTTATGTTATGATTCTAATGTCAATACATTTATAACATCGGTTACACAACCTGACCAGGTTGTTTCCCTCTCGTCCTGATGTAAAGACTCGTCACACAGAACTTCCCATGTGCCCCTGGGAGCTCCTGAGCAGAACATACAGTACACAGACTAGTTTAGACCCTCATCAGACCTTTTTACAGTGATCACAGCTGCTCTGGAGCTCACAGTCCAGATCCCAGACCTTTTAACCATGCCCTTCTGGCTGAATGAACACATTTGAACCCCAGACTGCCTCTGTGTAAGAGCCAACCATGTGTTGGGGCCACGCTGGGACACAGTCATATAAATACTGTACGCACCCAGGTCACAGTCGTGTTACTTCGGTAGCACATATACTAAAATTGGAACGATACAGAGAAGATTAGCATGGCCCCTGCGCAAGGATGACACGCAAATTCGTGAAGCGTTCCTCATTTTGCTTCAAAAATATTTCATATTATTCTCATTTTTAGACATTTACACATTTTTATGTGTAGTAACTTCTTGTCGCCACTAGGCGGCCATGAGACTCTACTCAGTGTACAACCCTACATGTGCTGGACTCTGTGTGGACACATGAAGCAGTTTCACGCCCTCTTCTACAGTTTTCATTTTACTTAGTAAAGCTGGTTTGTGTGTGTGACTCTGTGGGGGACAGAGGGGAGCTGTGTCAGCCGAGGTCGGCGCTCTGACCCTTCGCCGGTCCGAGGCCCGGTTGGACCAACTGTTTGCTTTCTGGTACCTGCTGTTTAGCATTGCCATGGCAACTGGTGGCGGCCATTACATCATCCTGTTACTGTAGCGCCAAATAATGAACTAAAACAAAACTAATTCCAAAA